>NC_034175.2:67261852-67561852 GCF_002021735.2 Oncorhynchus kisutch | reverse complement strand
CAAGTGAAAGCTAGGATCCCTTATTGATGTCACTTGTTAAATCCACTTCAATCAGTATAGATATAGGCAATTGAGACATGGACTGTGTATGTGTGCCATTCAGGGTGAATGGGCAAGACAACATATTTATGTACCTTTAATAACGGGGTATGCTAGTAGTAGGTGCCAGGCACACTGGTTTGTGTCAAGAACTGCAACGCTGCTGGAGTTTTCACACTCAATAGTTTCCCGTGTGTAACAAGAATTGTCCACCACCCAAAGGACATCCAGCCAACTTGACACAACTATGTTAAGCATTGGAGTCAACATGGGCCAGCATCCTTGTTGCAACGCAATATTAGGAAGGTGTTCCTAATGTTTGGTATACTCTGTGTATTTTCAAATAACTTCCCTTTTTCTGGCCTGAAAACTGATTTTGACTAACAACTCGATAAAGAAAAATGACATGCTGCCCTCTGTTTCTAAATCCCGATGTGGCCCTCGAGCCAAACACTTTGCCCACCACTGGAACACTGCACCAACTATGCAGCACTGAACTGAAGCCATAGCATCTCTCCCTAAATAGTAATGATGGGTGACACTACAATTGTGGCCAAAAGTTTTGACAGAAATATTAATTTTCTCAAAGTCTGCTGCCTCAGTTTGTAATGATGACAATTTGCATATACTCCAGAATGTTATGTGATCAGATAAATAGCAATTAATTGCAAAGTCCCTCTTTGCTATGCAACTGAACTGAATCCCCCAAAAACATTTCCACTGTGTCACACCCTGGCCTTAGTATTTGGTGTTTTCTTTATTATTGTGGTTAGGCAGGGTGTGACATGGGTGATTATGTGTTTGTCTTGTCTAGGGGTTTTTGTAGATTGATGGGGTTGTGTTCAGTGTAGTATTCTAGGTAAGTCTATGGTTGCCTAGAGTGGTTCTCAATCAGAGGCAGGTGTTTATCGTTGTCTCTGATTGGGAACCATATTTAGGCAGCCATATTCTTTGGGTATTTCGTGGGTGATTGTTTCCTGTCTCTGTGTTTTGCACCAGTTAAGACAGTTAGGACTTATTTTGTATATGTATATTGTTCACGTTATCATCTTTATTAAAGATGTTCAACCAAAACCACGCTGCCTTTTGGTCCTCCTCTCCTTCCCAGGAAGAAAACCGTAACAGAATCACCCACCAACCAAGGACCAAGCAACGTGGTAACGGGCAGCAGCAACAGCGGCAGAGGAATCAAGACTCCTGGACATGGGAGGAGATCCTAGACGGGAAAGGACCCTGGATTGAGCCAGGTGCCATGAAGCTGGCTCTACGCATCTGGTCTCCAGTGCGTCTCCTTGGGCCGGCATACATGGCACCAGCCTTACGCATGGTGTCCCCGGTTCGCCTGCACAGCCCAGTGCGGGCTATTCCACCTCGCCGCACTGGCAGGGCGACCGGGAGCATTCAAGCAGGTAAGGTTGGGCAGGCTCGGTGCTCAAGAGCTCCAGTGCGCCTGCACGGTCCGGTCTATCCAGTACCACCTCCATGCATCAGCCCTCCGGTGGCAGCTCCCCGCACCAGGCCTACAGTGCGCTTCGCCTGTCCAGCGCTGCCAGAGCCTTTCTCCTCTCCAGCGTCGCCTGAGCTGCTCATCTGCCCAGCGCTGCCTGAGCTGCCTATCTGTCATGAGCCGCCAGAGTCTCCCGTCTGTCATGAGCCGCCAGAGTCTCCCGTCTGTCATGAGCCGCCAGAGCCGCCAGTCAGCATGGAGCAGCCAGAGCCGCCAGTCAGCCAGGATCTGCCAGAGCCGCCGGTCAGCCAGGATCTGCCAGAGCCGCCAGTCAGCCAGGATCTGCCAGAGCCGCCAGTCAGCCAGGATCTGCCAGAGCCGCCAGTCAGCCAGGATCTGCCAGAGCCGCCAGTCAGCCAGGATCTGCCAGAGCCGCCAGTCAGCCAGGATCAGCCAGAGCCGCCAGTCAGCCAGGATCTGCCAGAGCCGCCAGTCAGCCAGGATCTGTCAGAGCCGCCAGTCAGCCAGGATCTGCCAGAGCCGCCAGTCAGCCAGGATCCGCCAGTCAGCCAGGATCCGCCAGTCAGCCAGGAGCCGCCAGTCAGCCAGGATCCGCCAGTCAGCCAGGATCTGCCAGAGCCGCCAGTCAGCCAGGATCTGCCAGAACCGCCATTCAGCCAGAGCTGCCAGTCGGCCAGGATCTTCCAGAGCCGCCAGTCAGCCAGGATCCGCCATTCAGCCAGGAGCCACCAGTCAGCCAGGATCCACCAGTCAGCCAGGATCTGCCAGAACCGCCATTCAGCCAGGATCAGCCAGAGCTGCCAGTCAGCCAGGATCTTCCAGAGCCGCCAGTCAGCCAGGATCCGCCAGTCAGCCAGGAGCCGCCAGTCAGCCAGGATCCACCAGTCAGCCAGGATCTGCCAGAGCCGCCAGTCAGCCAGGATCTGCCAGAACCGCCATTCAGCCAGGATCCACCATTCAGCCAGGATCCGCCAGTCAGCCAGGATCCGCCAGAGCCGCCAGGATGTGCCAGAACCGCCATTCAGCCAGGATCTGCCAGAGCCGCCAGTCAGCCAGGATCTGCCAGAGCCGCCAGTCAGCCAGGATCTGCCAGAGCCGCCAGTCAGCCAGGATCTGCCAGAGCCGCCATTCAGCCAGGATCCGCCATTCAGCCAGGATCCGCCATTCAGCCAGGATCCGCCAGTCAGCCAGGATCTGCCAGAGCCGCCAGTCAGCCAGGATCTGCCAGAACCGCCATTCAGCCAGGATCTGCCAGAGCCGCCATTCAGCCAGGATCCGCCATTCAGCCAGGATCCGCCATTCAGCCAGGATCCGCCAGTCAGCCAGGATCTGCCAGAGCCGCCAGTCAGCCAGGATCTGCCAGAACCGCCATTCAGCCAGGATCTGCCAGAGCCGTCAACCTGCCTGAGCTATCTCTTAGTCCTGAGCTTCCGCTCAGTCCTGAGCTTCCTCTCAGTCCTGAGCTTCCTCTCAGTCCTGAGCTTCCACTCAGTCCTGAGCTTCCACTCAGTCCTGAGCTACCTCTCAGTCCTGAGCTACCGCTCAGGCCTGAGCTACCCCTCAGGCCTGAGCTACCCCTCAGGCCTGAGCTTCCTCAGTAATGAGGCACCCTCAGTCCAGGTGGGCCCTTTGTTAAGGTTACTAGGCCAAGGTCGGCGGCGAGGGTCGCCACTCAAGGGACGCTAAGTAAGCTGACTAAGACTGTGTTTGAGTGGGGTCCACGTCCCGTGCCAGAGCCGCCACCGTGGACAGACGCCCACCCAGACCCTCCCCTATGGGTTTAGGTGTGCGGCCGGGAGTCCGCACCTTTGAGGGGGGGTACTGTCACACCCTGGCCTTAGTATTTGGTGTTTTCTTTATTATTGTGGTTAGGCAGGGTGTGACATGGGTGATTATGTGTTTGTCTTGTCTAGGGTTTTTTGTAGATTGATGGGGTTGTGTTCAGTGTAGTATTCTAGGTAAGTCTATGGTTGCCTAGAGTGGTTCTCAATCAGAGGCAGGTGTTTATCGTTGTCTCTGATTGGGAACCATATTTAGGCAGCCATATTCTTTGGGTATTTTGTGGGTGATTGTTTCCTGTCTCTGTGTTTTGCACCAGTTAGGACTGTTTCGGTTTTCCACGTTTTCTTATTTTGTATATACGTTATCATCTGTATTAAAGATGTTCAACCATAACCACGCTGCATTTTGGTCCTCCTCTCCTTCCCAGGAAGAAAACCGTAACACACTGCATTTCAGCCCTGCCATAAAAGGACCAGCTGACATCATGTCAGTGATTCTCTTGTTAACACAGGTGTGAGTGTTGACGAGGACAGGGCTGGAGATCACTCTGTCATGCTGATTGAGTTCGAATAACAGACTGGAAGCTTCAAAAGAGGGTGGTTCTTGGAATCATTGTTCTTCCTCTGTCAAACACGATTAACTGCAAGGAAACACATGCCGTCATCATGGCTTTGCACAAAAAGGGCTTCAGAGGTAAGGATATTGCTGCCAGTAAGATTGCACCTAAATCAACCATTTATCAGATCATCAAGAACTTCAAGGAGAGCGGTTCAATTGCTGTGAAGAAGGCTTCAGGGTGCCCAAGAAAGTCCAGCAAGCGCCAGGACCGTCTCCTAAAGTTGATTCAGCTGCGGGATCGGGTCACCATCAGTACAGAGCTTGCTCAGGAATGGCAGCAGGCAGGTGTGAGTGCATCTGCACGCACAGTGAGGAGAAGACTTTTGGAGGATGGTCTGGTGTCAAGAAGGGCAGCAAAGAAGCCACTTCTCTCCAGGAAAAATATCAGGGACAGACTGATATTCTGCAAAAGGTACAGCGATTGGACTGCTGAGGACTGGGGTAAAGTCGTTTTCTCTGATGAATCCCCTTACCGATTTGTTTGGGGCATCCAGAAAAAAGCTTGTCCGGAGAAGACGAGGTGAGCGCTACCATCAGTCCTGTGTCATGCCAACAGTAAAGCATCCTGAGACCATTCATGTGTGGGGTTGCTTCTCAGCCAAGGGAGTGGGTTCACTCACAATTTTGACTAAGAACACAGCCATGAATTTTAACGCTCGTCGGAAGAAGTGGACCAAGGTGCAGCGCGGTACGTGTTCATGATTCTTTATTTAATCCGAACACCAAACAAAAGAACCATGAACGTCACATTCTGAAGGCGACACAGAGCTAACAAAAAACAACATCCCACAACCTAAGGTGGTAAAACAGGCTGCCTAAGTATGATTCCCAGTCAGAGACAACGATAGACACCTGTCCCTGATTGAGAACCATACCCGGGCCAAAACATAGAAACACAAAACCTAGAAATAAACAACATAGAATGCACACCCAAATCACACCCTGACCAAACCAAATAGAAACATAAAAAGGCTCTCTAAGGTCAGGGGCGTGACATGAATAAAGAATGGTACCAACACATCCTCCGAGAGCAACTTCTCCCACCATCCAGGACCAGTTTGATGTCGAACAATGAATTTTCTAGCATGATGGAGCACCTTGCCATAAGGCAAAAGTGATAACTAAGTGGCTCGGGAACAAAAACATCGATATTTTGGGTCCATGGCCAGGAAACTCCCCAAACCTTAATCCCATTGAGAACTTGTGGTCAATCCTTAAGAGGTGGGTGGACAAACAAAACCCCACAAATTCCGACAAACTCCAAGCATTGATTATGCTATAATGGGCTTCAGTCAGGATGTGGTTCAGAAGTTAATTGACAGCATGCCAGGGTGGATTGCAGAGGTCTTGAAAAAGAAGGGTCAACACTGCAAATATTGACTCTTTGCATCAACTTCATGTAATTGTCAATAAAAGCCTTTGACACTTATGAAATGCTTGTAATTATACTTCAGTATTCCATAGTAACATCTGACAAAATTATCTCAAGACACTGAAGCAGCAAACTTTGTGAAAATTAATATTTGTGTCATTCTCAAAACTTTTGGCCACGACTGTACATGTCAACTTTTATTACTGTTTATTTAACTTTGTTTGTGTTTATTTGTCCTTGTTCAATGTTCATTCCTCCTGACTACTTAACTCTGTTTTAAGGAGTGATGAGGAGTTTTTTTGTTCTCTGAGTTTTTCTCTGCAGAGTTTTACCACAACACATCCTCCAGCACTGTGGGGTTCTGTTGGGTTACCAGTGGTTCAAAGGGTTCTTAATTAACATTCTATGGGCATCTAAGCAGTTATTTAGCCTGCACCTTAAATGTGGTATATATAGCCTGAAATAAACAACCAGGATGTATATCTGCTACTCTTTGATGGGAAGGTCTCTGTCCCACCATCTGGCTATTAAAACCTATGCCTCCGCCTGGCTCGCTCTGATTACTAAAAATGCACTTTGATGTTGGGCAGGCAATAATGTGATTTGTTTGGCAGTGCCAGGTCTCCCACTATGCAAATTGAATTGAATTCCAGCAAATCAGAATCTGAAAAAAATCTGTTTTTCTGCCACAGCTGGATGGAAGAGGTTTAGTGTAAATATCTGAGGCAATAAAATTGATCATCATAGAGATTTATCTGGCCTCCCTTGCAGCTGAGACCTATTCTGCCTATAATCTGGATTTAAAAAACAGAGATTACCCTGCCGCACGTGTCTCTGTGTGTTTTTGTGTGTCTGTGTGTGCTTGCAAGCATGCATGTGTGTTGTACAAAGGGCATTGTACTAGGCTCTCTCCTCTGTCTTACCCTGTAGAGTGCAGTGTGTAGGAGAGATGAACAATCTAAGGTCTTCACCTTTTGCTGTTTGTATCAACAGCCATTTGTATCCTCTAACCACCCCCTCTAACCAACCTTCTCTTCTAACCACCCATGTCTCTTTCTGCCAGCCATCTCCTCCTACCAGCCATCTCCTCCAATCACCTGTCTCCTCTATCCACCCATCTTCTCTAACCACCTATTCCCTCTATCCACCCATTTCCTCTAACAATCCCTATCCCTTCCTGCCACCCATATCCTCAAACCACCCATCTCCTCTCACCACCCATCTCCTCTAATCTCCAATCTACCTTTCTGCCATCCATCTACTCTTACCACCCCTCTCCTCTAACCACCCATCTCCTCGAACCACCCATCACCTCGAACCACCCATCTCCTCTAACCACCCATCTCCTCTAACCACCCATCTACTCTATCTACCCATCTCCTCGAACCACCCATCTCCTCTAACCACCCATCTTCTCTATCCACACCTCCTCTATCCACCCATCTCCTCTAATAACCCATCTCCTCTAACCCCCTGTCTACCTTTCTGTCACCCATCTCCTCTATCCACCCTTCTCCTCAAACCACCCATCTCCTCTAATAACCCATCTCCTCTAAACCCCCGTCTACCTTTCTGTCACCCATCTCCTCTAACCACTCCTCTCCCTGTCTGCCACCAATCTCCTCTAACCACACACCTCCTCTATCCAACCCTCTCTTCTAACCACCCATCTCCTCGAACCACCCATCTCCTCTAACCACCCATCTCCTCTAACCACCCATCTCCTCTAACCACCCATCTACTCTATCTACCCATCTCCTCGAACCACCCATCTCCTCTAACCACCCATCTTCTCTATCCACACCTCCTCTATCCACCCATCTCCTCTAATAACCCATCTCCTCTAACCCCCTGTCTACCTTTCTGTCACCCATCTCCTCTATCCACCCTTCTCCTCAAACCACCCATCTCCTCTAATAACCCATCTCCTCTAAACCCCCGTCTACCTTTCTGTCACCCATCTCCTCTAACCACTCATCTCCCTGTCTGCCACCAATCTCCTCTAACCACACACCTCCTCTATCCAACCCTCTCTTCTAACCACCCATCTCCTCCAACCTCCCATCTCCTCTATCCACCCTTCTCCACCAACCACCCTCTCCTCTAACCACCCATCTCCTCTATCCACCCTTCTCCAACCACCCACCTCCTCTATCCAACCATCTCATCTAACCACCCATCTCCTCTATCCACCCCTTTCCTCTAAAAACCCATCTAATCCAACCACCCATCTCCTCAACCACCCATGTCCTCTAACCACCCATGTCGTCCAAACACCCCTCTCCTCCAACCACCCCTCTCCTCTAACCACCCATGTCCTCCAAACTCCCATATACTCCAACCACCCCACTCCTCTAACCACCCCTCTCCCTTTCTGCCACCCATCTCCACTTACCACCCCTCTCCTCTAACCACCCCTCTCCTCTATCCACCCCTCTCCTCTAACCACACCTCTTCTCTAACCACCAATCTCCACCAACCACCAATCTCCTCTAACCACCCATCTCCTCGAACCACCCATCTCCTCCAACAACCCATCTCCTCTAACCACCCATCTCCTCCATCCACCCATTTCATCCAACCACCCATATCCTCAAACCACCCATCTCCTCTATCCACCCTTCTCCTCAAACCACCCATCTCCTCTAACCACCCATCTCCTCTATCCACCCTTCTCCTCAAACCACCCATCTCCTCTAATAACCCATCTCCTCTAAACCCCTGTCTACCTTTCTGTCACCCATCTCCTCTAACCACTCCTCTCCCTGTCTGCCACCCATCTCCTCTAACCACCCATCTCCTCTAACCACCCATCTCCTCCATCCACCCATTTCCTCCAACCACCCATGTCCTCTAACCACCCATGTCCCCCAAACTCCCATATACTCCAACCACCCAACTCCTCTAACCACCCCTCCCCCTTTCTGCCACCCATCTCCACTTACCTCCCCTCTCCTCTATCCACCCCTCTCCTCTAACCACACCTCTTCTCTAACCACCAATCTCCACCAACCACCAATCACCTCTATCCACCCATCACCTCGAACCAAATCAAAATCAAATCAAATTTATTTATATAGCCCTTCGTACATCAGCTGATATCTCAAAGTGCTGTACAGAAACCCAGCCTAAAACCCCAAACAGCAAGCAATGCAGGTGTAGAAGCACCCATCTCCTCTAACCACCCATCTCCTCTAACCACCCATCTACTCTATCTACCCATCTCCTCGAACCACCCATCTCCTCTATCCACCCTTCTCCTCAAACCACCCATCTCATCTAATAACCCATCTCCTCTAAACCCCTGTCTACCTTTCTGTCACCCATCTCCTCTAACCACTCCTCTCCCTGTCTGCCACCCATCTCCTCTAACCACACACCTCCTCTATCCAACCCTCTCTTCTAACCACCCATCTCCTCCAACCACCCATCTCCTCCAACCACCCTTCTCCAACCACCCACCTCCTCTATCCAACCATCTCATCTAACCACCCATCTCCTCTATCCACCGCTCCCCGCTAAAAACCCATCTAATCCAACCACCCATCTCCTCAACCACCCAAGTCCTCTAACCACCCATGTCATCCAAACACCCCTCTCCTCCAACCACCCATGTCCTCCAAATTCCCATATACTCCAACCACCCCACTCCTCTAGCCACCCCTCTCCCTTTCTGCCACCCATCTCCACTTACCTCCCTCTCCTCTAACCACCCCTCTCCTCCATCCACCCCTCTCCTCTAACCACACCTCTTCTCTAACCACCAATCTCCACCAACCACCCATCACCTCAAACCACCCATCTCCTCGAACCACCCATTTCATCCAACCACCCATCTCCTCCAACCACCCATCACCTCTAACCACCCATATCCTCGAACCACCCATCTCCTCTAACCACCCATCTACTCTATCTACCCATCTCCGCGAATCACCCATCTCCTCTAATAACCCATCTCCTCTAACCCCCCGTCTACCTTTCTGTCACCCATCTCCTCTAACCACTCCTCTCCCTGTCTGCCACCCATCTCCTCTAACCACACACCTCCTCTATCCAACCCTCTCTTCTAACCACCCATCTCCTCCAACCTCCCATCTCCTCTGTCCACCCTTCTCCACCAGCCACCCTCTCCTCTAATAACCCCTTTCCTCTAACCACCCACCTCCTCTATCCAACCATCTCATCTAACCACCCATCTCCTCTATCCACCCCTCCCCTCTAAAAACCCATCAATTCCAACCACCCATGTCCTCCAACCACCCATGTCCTCCAAACTCCCATATACTCCAACCACCCCACTCCTCTAACCACCCCTCTCCATTTCTGCCACCCATCTCCACTTACCTCCCCTCTCCTCCAACCACCCCTCTTCTTTAACCACCCATCTCCTCTATCCACCCATTACCTCTAACCACCCATCTCATCTTTCCACCCATCTCTTCTAACCACCCATCTCCTCCAACCACCCCTTTTCTCTATCCACCCATCTCCTCTATCCACCCATTACCTCTAACCACCCATCTCCTCTAACACCCCTCTCCCTTTCTGCCACCAATCTCCTCTTACCACCCATCTCCTCTTTCCACCCATCTCTTCTAACCACTCCTCTCCTCCAACCACCCATCTCCTCCAACCACCCATCTCCTCCAACCACTCCTCTCCTCCAACCACCCATCTCCTCTAACCACCCATCTCTCCCAACCACCCCTCTCCTCTAACCACCCATCTCCTCTAACCACCCATCTCCCTTTCTGCCACCCATCTCCTCTTTCCACCCCTCTCCTCTAACCACCCATCTCCTTTAACCACCCATCTCCCTTTCTGCCAACCATCTCCTCTTTCCACCCATCTCCTCCAACCACCCGTCTCCTCCAACCACCCGTCTCCTCCAACCACCCTCTCCTCCAACCACCCCTCTTCTCTAACCACCCATCTCCTCTAACCACCCATCTCCTCCAACCACCCGTCTCCTCCAACCACCCTCTCCTCCAACCACCCCTCTTCTCTAACCACCCTCTCCTCCAACCACCCCTCTTCTCTAACCACCCATCTCCTCTATCCACCCATCTCTTCCTACCACCCATTTCCTCCAACCATCCATCTCTTCCAACCATCCATCTCTTCCAACCACCCCTCTCTTCCAACCACCCCTCTCCTCCAACCACCCGTCTCCTCCAACCACCCTCTCCTCCAACCACCCCTCTTCTCTAACCACCCTCTCCTCCAAACACCCCTCTTCTCTAACCACCCATCTCTTCTTACCACCCATTTCCTCCAACCATCCATCTCTTCCAACCACCCCTCTCCTCCAACCACCCCTCTCCTCTTACCACCCATCTCCCTTTCTGCCACCCATCTCCTCTTACCATCCATTTCCTCCAACCATCCATCTCTTCCAACCACCCCTCTCCTCTTACCACCCCTCTCCTCTTACCACCCCTCTCCTCTATCCACCCGTTTCCTCTATCCACTCCTCTACCTTTCTCACCCCTTCTCTTTTCATTTT
Source organism: Oncorhynchus kisutch (assembly GCF_002021735.2). Lineage (NCBI taxonomy): Eukaryota > Metazoa > Chordata > Actinopteri > Salmoniformes > Salmonidae > Oncorhynchus > Oncorhynchus kisutch. The sequence continues at coordinate 67,551,067 of NC_034175.2, read as the reverse complement.
CTTCTCCATCTCTTTCTTCTCCATCTCTCCCACCCACTTCAGTCAATCCCCATCCAAAACTCTGTGTGTGTGTGTGTGTGTGTGTGTGTGTCACATGAAGAAATGAACAGTAAATGAAATGTGGAGTGGTAAAGAGCCAAGAGTGAGGGAGGGGAGAGTATGGAGTGATGAAGTGAGAAATGTTTTAATTGGTGGGAAAAGACAGTGTGAGAGACAAACATTGGATAAGTCATACATAGATATGAACTTGGCCAACTTCAGATATGAATGCCATATTTCTGCTTCTGAACAAGCAATAACGTTCAGAGTCATTCCTAAGAAGCATGTGGATTCTGTTTTGGTTTAAGCTTTTAAAATACGGTAATTGGCCAATAGACTGTAATAGACTTCCAAAGTCTGTAATTGGTCAATATTGACCAGAGGCGCGATTATATCTGACATAAAATTGTGGGAAGTCATTAAGTATTTACAAGTCATTAAGTAATTAGAAGTCATTAACCCTTTAACTCTTGGCCTATATGGATAAGGGCTATATTTAAATGTTTCTTACAGAAGAAATATGAAAAGCATATGCATAACCATGGTAATAATTGAAAGGCAACAGTTTAGAGATAATGGGAAAATGACTAGACCAAAGGTGAGTACACAACAGTTCACCTGACACACGACTGAATCCAACCTTTACACTGTTGATTTTACATGCATTTTGCATTTACTGTACTTTTTGCCGCATATGATGATAAGGAAATGTGAAAATACTTTGGATGCATTCAGTAACATGATAACAATAACCTGCAACATGTGGGGTGGGTGTAACATAAGACAAAACAATTACGAGGGTTTGAGTGATGGTTTGAGGACTAAGTGGCCACACCCCTATAAAGATGCATGCTGACACTAGGGAAGGAAGTTCAGGAAGTGAATACATTTAATATATAAATGAACATGAACAAACCACGAACAACGCACCGACATGAAACAGATACAGAAACCATAACACCTGGGGAAGGAACCAAAGGGTGTGACATAAAGAGGACCGGTAATACAAGGTGATGAAGTCAAGGTGAGTGTCAATAAGTGCTGGTTGGCGTGACGATGGTGACAGGTGTGTGTAACAATCAGCAGTCTGGTGACCTAGAGGTCAGAGAGGGAGTATACGTGACAACCCCTCTCCAAAGTGTGCAGCTCCTAAGTCATTTGAATGCACTTTTATGACTCAAATAAGTCTTCAACTCTCTCTATATATTTGTTTCTCTCCTAGCTGTGTTGTTGAGGAACTAGAGCACGTACACTTATAGTTGTTTTGTTTGGAACACAAACCTACATCAAAGCGGTATTTATTATAATCATCAATGTCTCATCTTTCAAAATACATTGAATTATCTTGATTTATAGCTCACACGCAAGCCTGCACACACATCTTCTTACAATTTCACGACACTATTTCATACTATTTTCATTTTAGCAAGACACAGCTCGTTGGGTGTTTGAGCCGTTTCCCCCTGGAGGAACCTGTCAAACACAGACAGACGTGTCAGTGAGAGACCGTCAAACACAGACAGACGTGTTAGTGAGAGACCGTCAAACACAGACAGACATGTCAGTGAGAGACCGTCAAACACAGACAGACGTGTCAGTGAGAGACCGTCAAACACAGACAGACGTGTTAGTGAGAGACCGTCAAACACAGACAGACATGTCAGTGAGAGACCGTCAAACACAGACAGACGTGTCAGTGAGAGACCGTCAAACACAGACAGACGTGTCAGTGAGAGACAGTCAAACCCAGACAGACGTGTCAGTGAGAGACAGTCAAACACAGACAGACATGTCAGTGAGAGACAGTCAAACACAGACAGACATGTCAGTGAGAGACCGTCAAACACAGACAGACATGTCAGTGAGAGACCGTCAAACACAGACAGACGTGTCAGTGAGAGACAGTCAAACACATGTTTGTGAGAGTAGAAGCAGCAGCCAAACCCAAAGACATGTTCCCTGAGTTCAGAGAAAGTCCAATCCGGTCACAGTGGAAGTGAGAATAATGAGAAAGGAGGATATAACCGAGAATATCTTCAAATATTCCTTTTTAAAGCCTTGGGGTTGGCCTTATGGAAAGAATTAGATATTCCCTGCTTGTCTGAGTTAGATAGCGGAGTGGAAACGAATAGGGAAGGATTTTTTTTTATTCACTTCAAACCTTTCCTCACTCTTCATGAAGACATCCACCTGCTGTTTCTTCACGGTTGCAATTTCAGGGATGTACAAAAGCCAAAGGTATGTGGACACCTGCTCGTCGAACCTCTCATTCCAAAATCATGAGCATTAATAGGGAGTTGGTCCCCCCGTTGCTGCTTCAACAGCCTCCAATCTTCTGGGAAGGCTTTCTACTAGATGTTGGAACATTGCTTAGGGGACTTGCTTCCATTCAGCCACAAGAGCATTAGTGAGGTTAGGCACTGATGTTGGGCGATTAGGCCTGTCTCGCAGTCGGCGTTCCAATTCATCCCAAAGATCTTAGATGGGATTGAGGGCAGGGCTCTGTGCAAGCCAGTCAAGTTCTTCCACACCGATCTCGACAAACTATTTCTGTATGGACCTCGCTTTGTGCACGGGGGCATTGTCATTCCTAAACATGAAAGGGCCTTCCGCAAACTGTTACCACAAAGTTGGAAGCATTGTCTAGAATGTCACTGTAAGCTCTAATGTTACGATTTCCCTTCACTGGAACTAAGGGGCCAAACCCGAACCATGAAAAACAGCCCCGGACCATTATTCTTCCTCCTGTGTGTGTGTGTGTAGTTGAGATGCGAATCAATTTCACTGAAGGACAGAAAATTCACTGGTACACTGCATTTGTCACGTATAATCCCTCTCCGGCCTCTAGGTCATCAGGCTGCTGAATATCCTGCACACCTGTCACCATCGTCTCGCACACCTGCGCCTCATGACACTTACCTGGACTCCTTCACCTCCTTGATTATCTTCCCTATATCTGTCACTCCCCTTGGTTCTTTCCTCAGGTGTTATTGACTCTGTTTTCATGTCGGTGCGTTGTTTGTTTCTTGTTCATTGTTTCTTTTATTTAATAAAACACTCACTCCCTGAACTTGCTTCCTGACTCTCAGCACACTCGTTATCGCCTTGAATGATTTTAAAATACATACAACCTTAAAAGATTTTCCAAGCTCACTTATGTAGTTCTCTCTCCACTTTTGTGTTAAAACAATATCTGACACATATTTAGTGACTGTAGATCAAGAATTCAAGTCCACAGAAACATGAAAATCTGAGGCAGCGGGAAGATCTATACACTGGCCTGAGATGAGCTGAGCAAGAAGAAAATAAATCTTTATAATAATGTTAACTGCCTCCTAGATTGAATCCTACTACGCCGGCTCTGACACTCGTCGGATGTGGCAGGGCGTAAAAACGATTAGGTACTACAAAGGGAAGCCCAGCCATGAGCTGCCCAGTCACTCGCACCTACGGGATGTGCAAAATGCCTTTTATGCTCGCTTTGAGGCAAGGAACACTGACACATGTATGAGAGCACCAGCTGTTCTGGATAACTGTGTGATCACACTCTACGTAGCCAATGTGAGCAAGACCTTTAAACAGGTCAACATTCACCAAAAATATGCGGGGCCAGATGGGTTACCAGGACGTGTACTCAAAGCATGCGCAGACCAACTGACATGTTCAATCTCTCCCTGACTGAGTCTGTAATACCTACATGTTTCAAACAGACCACCATAGTCCCTGTGCCCAAGACAGAAAAGGTAGCCTGCCTAAATGATTACCGCCCGTAGCACTCACGTCGGTAGCCATGAAGTGCTTTGGAAGGCTGGTCATGGCTCACATTAACATCATCATGCCAGAAACCCTAGACCCACCCCAATTCGCATACCGCCCCAACAGATCCACAGATGACGCAATTTCAACTGCACTCCACACTGCCCTTTCCCACCTGTAAAAAATAACACCTATGTGAGAATGCTGTTCATTGACTACAGCTCAGCGTTCAACACCATAGTGCCCAAAAATCTCATCACTAAGCTAAGGACCCTGGGACTAAACACCTCCCTCTGCAACTGGATCCTGGACTTCCTGATGGGCCACCCCCAGGTGGTAATTGTAGGCAACAACACATCTGCCACGCCGATCCTCAACACTGGGGCAATCAGAGGTGCCTGCTTAGTGTTTGGTGTTTGGCCTTGTAGTCGTGGGTGACCAGGGAGCACAGGAGGGGTGCCAGGTCAACAACCTCTCTCTTAATGTGAGAAAGACAAAGGAGCTGATTGTGGAATATAGAAAAAGGACATTGACTCGGTACCGGTACCCCTGCACATTGGCTCGGTACCGGTACCCCTGCACATTGACTCGGTACCGGTACCCCTGCACATTGACTCGGTACCGGTACCCCTGTATATTGTTATGTGCAGTTCTTGTGTTGCCTTTTGACTGATTCGATTTTTTAAACTTTTGTTTATTTAGTAAATATTTTCTTCATGCTACTTCTTAAACTGCACTGTTGGTTGATGGCGCATGTGACAAATACATTTTGATTTGATTTAATAACTCTATTTAATATGACAGAAATGCCTTTTTACTCTAGTGAGAATTTCCTTTTCCAAGTACTTCTCCTACTCCAATACTGTGCATTCAAATTGCTATATTCTACGCTATGCTCCAGAACATAATTTTTTCCCAATCTCTCATTCAGACCTTCTTCACTTCACTCTGCCACCTCCTACCAAGGATCTCTGCACTCTGTTTGAGACAGAAGGACCCTTTCCACTGGGCACAGGCGTCAATTCAATGTATATTCCACATTAGTTCAACATCATTTCATTGAAATGACGTGGAAATAACGTTGATTCAACCAGTGTGTGCCCAGTGGTTTGGCTTCCCCAGCAACCCTCCTCAGAGTAACGGATGTCGTTACAAATAGCTATTCCTTTGATTAGCCTGTTTGCTAATTTGGATGACCCAAAGCAAATGGTTTTACTTCAAAGCCTAGATGGAGTTGAACACATCACACGGAAGAGAGGATGGGTTTTTCTGCATAACATTACCGAAATAAATGAAATCAAAGAGTCAGTAGTCCACTTGAAAAGCATGACCATGTGGAGTTTCTTTCTTCACGCCACACTCCTCAAAAAGCTCATAGCATTTGTGTATATAAACGGACCATGGCCATGTTACTGCCAATCTCAGTTCAGGAAATGGCCGGGATGGTTAGCACAGAATTCAGATAACTCGTTGTGACATTTGCCAAATCTCAGCCAGAACCACGTGTCTTGTTATAGCAAGGGAGTCATCTCAGACATCCCAGACCTATAGCAACAGCACTAGGTCTGGGAATAATTTCGGATTTTCTTGGCCACTTCAAAAGGGGAGAAAATACATCTGTCCAAAGAGACTTAAGAGTCTGCAGACTGCAGCCCACATGGCTAAAAGCTCCTCAGCAGGAAATATAATGTCTTATGTTGGAGCTCTAACCTCAGTCCACATGGCACTTTTGTGTTGTTGTGGTCCCTGGGAGAATAAGGACAGCAACCTCTGTTCTGCTGACTCTGACTATTAAATTAAATGTTTACTTAATATGTAAATATCAATCCGAACAATATAAATTATTAGATAAATGATTGGACTATATATAAATTCACACACATATATATATATATATTTATACTACCGGTCAAAAGTTTTCGCCCCAGTCTGAGGTTCTGAGCTCTCTGGAACAGGTTTTCATCAAGGATCTCTCTGCACTTTGCGCTGTTCATCTTTGCCTCGATCCTGACTAGTCTCCCAGTCCCTGCCGCTGAAAAACATCCCCACAGCATGATGCTGCCACCACCATGCTTCACCGTAGGGATGGTGCCAGGTTTCCTCGAGACGTGACGCTTGGCATTCAGGCCAAAGACTTCAATCTTGGTTTCATCAGACCAGAGAATCTTGTTTCTCATGGTCTGAGAGTCTTTAGGTGCCTTTTGGCAAACTCCAAGTGGGCTGTCATGTGCCTTTTACTGAGGAGTGGCTTCCATCTGGCCACTCTATCATAAAGGCCTGATTGGTGGAGTGCTGCATAGATGGTTGTCCTTCTGGAAGGTTCTCCCATCTCCACAGAGGATCTCTAGAGCTCTGTCAGAGTGATCATCGGGTTCTTGGTCACCTCCCTGACCAAGACCCTTCTCCCCCGATTGCTCAGTTTGGCTGGGTGGCAAACTCTAGGAAGAGTCTTGGTGGTTACAAACTTCTTCCATTTAAGAACGATGGAGGCCACTGTGTTCTTGGGGATCTTCAATGCTGCAAATATTTTTTCGTACACTTCCCCAGATCTGTGCTTCGACACAATCTTGTCTCGGAGCTCTATGGACAATTCCTTTGACCTCATGGCTCGGTTTTTGCTCTGACATGCACTGTCAACTGTGGGACCTTATATAGAAAGGTGTGTGCCTTTCCAAATCATGTCCAATCAACGGAATTTACCACAGGTGGACTCCAAGTTGTAGAAACATCTCAAGGATAATCAATGGAAACAGAATGCACCTGAGATAAAGTCTCATAACAAAGGGTCTGAATACTTATGTAAATAAGGTATTTCAGTTGTTGTTTTTTATACATTTGCAAACATTTCTAAAAACCTGTTTTCACTTTGTCATTATATGGTGTTGTGTGTAAATTGCTCAGGTGTCACGCCCTGGTCAAAGTATTTTGTGTTTATCTTTATGTATTTGGTCAGGCCAGGGTGTGGCATGGGGTTTTTGTATTGGGGTGTGTTTTGTCTTGGGGTTTTGGTGTTAGTATTGGGATTGTAGCGTAGTGGGTTATCTAGCAAAGTCTATGGCTGTCTGGAGTGGTTCTCAATTAGAGGCAGGTGTTTATCGTTGTCTCTGATTGGGAACCATATTTAGGCAGCCATATTCTTTGAGTTTGTCGTGGGTGATTGTCCTATTTGTCCTGATGTCCTTGTTTGATGTTAGTTGACACAAGTATAGGCTGTTTTCGGTTTTCGTTTCGTTTATTGTTTTTGTAGTGTTCGTGTTTAGTCGTGTTTACGTTTGTTTAAATAAATATGGATTGCAATCGACACGCTGCAGTTTGGTCCGACTCTCCTTCACCACTAGAAAGCCGTTACATCAGGACATTTGTTTTATTTAAACCATTTTAGAATAAGGCTGTAAAGTAACAAGATGTTGAAAAAAGTCAAGAGGTCTGAGTACCTTCCAAAGGCACTGCAAATATACTATATATAATACAATAATTATATGGATTTATATATAATCCAAACATTTATCCACATAATGTATAATGTATCTAACCGTTACTGTATATATACTATATATAAGTCCAATAAATAATCATTATTATGCCTTAGTGTATGTAGCCTTTGCCTTCTATGTTTTATTACACAATGCATTGTGTGCTTACAGTACAGTGTGTTGATGATATTGGATGCTTGATGTAGACTATGCCTTCTTCACTACTCCGTGCATTGTAACCTATGCTCTGCTTTAGCGCATTTCAAAAACCACTAGCCGACACCCCGTCTCACCGTCAGAATTTAGTCAGCTAAGTGGGTAGGCTATTACGCACATTGCGCATCTGGACATCAACACAGAGACAAACTCGAAATGCTCCATTGGCATTATTGTGACAAGTTGGGGACACATTTAGAAAACAACTTTTAGCTATTCATTTTTGTGAAAATAACTAATTTGAAGACATTTAGAATAATATTCCAAAAAACTGGGCGGCAAGTAGCCTAGTGGTTAGAGGCAGGTAGCCTAGTGTTTAGAGGCAGTGGTTAGAGGCAGGTAGCCTAGTGGTTAGAGGCAGGTAGCCTAGTGGTTAGAGGCAGGTAGCCTAGTGGTTAGAGGCAGGTAGCCTAGTGGTTAGAGGCAGTGGTTAGAGGCAGGTAGCCTAGTGGTTAGAGGCAGGTAGCCTAGTGGTTAGAGCGTTGGATTAGTATCCTGAAAGTTTCCAAGATCGAATCCCCGAGCTGACAAGGTACAAATCTGTCATTCTGCCCCTGAACGAGGCAGTTAACCCACTGTTCCTAGGCCGTCATAGAAAATAAGATTTTGTTCTTAACTGACTTGCCTAGTTTAACAAATAAAACTTGATTTGAGTATAAGAAGCTGCTACCCAGTGATTTAGTTGCCAGAGCGGTTGAAATTCTTGCAGTAAGACCAGATAAAACGAACCTACATGAATAGGGCATGCTAAACCATCTGAAGGTTTTAGTTCAGGCTAAACATTTAATAAGGACTATGGAATTACTTTTTAAAGATGATACAAGTTTAAAGTTCCATTAACTGAGTAAATATACAGCAACCCTACAACACTGTAAAAAAATATTTGTTGAGTCAACTTTAAAAAGTTTGTTACCCTGCTGCCTTAAAAGTTAAATAATATCTGAATGTCATGTTGCGTTAACTTCATCTAAAGTATTTTCAACCTAGTATAGTAAGTGAAACTGACAAATGTGTTTTAAATGACATGTTGAGTGAATTTGATACTTTTAGTCAAAAGTAACATTCTTGTAAAATGATTCACCATGAGCAAGCCCAATTGGGACTAAACCTCATCTGTTTGAAAATGTGAACCTTTCTTGGTGAAAGCCACTGGAAAATCCTGCTATGCCACTAGGTCTGTGGCCAAGGAATAAATTGGTAACAGATTTACTGCCAATATACATGAATCAATTTGCTCTAATTTCTCACTAACAGCCTTTATTAGGCTGTAGAGCCGCATCTCGGGTCGACTCACCGAAGCAGGAGTTGATGAAGCCATACCACAAGCAGCCGTGGCGGCCCAGGAGCCACTTTCCCTTGATACTGGAGGTGAAGCTGAGCGTGGTGCCGAACGTGCACACCAGCATGTCGCTCACGCTGATGTTGAGTAGGAGCATGTTGACCGGAGTACGCAGAGTTTTAAACTTGCAGAAGAGAAGCAGTACGACGAAGTTGTTTAGGAAGCCGAAGGTCATGATCAAGCCCAGGAACACAGAGAGCACGATGAAGCCAGTCCTGGACAGAGTCTCTTTCGGCGCGTCGCGCCACTCCCGGTCCAGGAAACTGAACGGGTCGTCGCTCACGTTGTAGGTGTAGTTGAGGCCAGCCAGATCAGAAAACATCCTGGATGATGTTCACGAACGCTCATATTACTCAGGCTGGGAGACGTTTGGCTGAGTTGGGGCAAGCAGTGCGCGCGGAGCTCATACCATCATTACCTGGCCATGTGTCTCTCTATCTCTCGCCCCCATGTCAGCCCTTCACATAATGTCCAGACCTCCGTTTAATAGACTAGTCTACAGCTTGTCGCGTTAATCCACGCCGTTAATCACGGTGAAATATTACTCTTTCCATCAGTACAGTTTTGTTACGTCAAAAACACATCCACTAGACTACTGCGCGGCGGTAGTTTTCTCTAGCTTTGAGTTTCACTGGGGAAAAAATGTGTTTTTCAAATAACGTTCTTACAAGTGCAAGCTAACAACATACTTGTGGTGATACTGTGTCCCAGCAAGTCTACTGAAGATTGGAGGAGGTGATATCTCAACTGCGTGGCGATGGTGCAAGGCAATCCCGGGGTGTGCAGCGAGGCTTGTCCCGGGTGTCCATCGCCGTTACGCGCGGGCTTCACCGTTCATTCACAAATCTCGAATGTCACAGGGTGGGTGCGTAACGTGTTTCACACACTGTTCCCAATTGCTAGGAAATTACTAAAATACATTATTAATTATTTTTCATTATATTATCGCTGACCGACATACATTAAGAGCGCATTAACCATTTATCTTAATTTGGCAGATTTCTTGCCAAATACTTTTAGATTTAGCCTACAGTTTTATGTTTTTGTTCAAGATAGCATACAATTTCTATTTTTTGATTCAATGGCCAGGCGACTGTAAAAATTGGCTCTCTTTTGTCTTTGTGATCTAAATCCCATCTTCAGTTCTTGTGTACCTCGCTCCTTTGCTACTGTTGAATTTAGTGATCAGTGAGGGCGCGCGAGCCTGAGAGTCCTCCGTTCCATGTACAGTGCAGATTATTATAGCCAGATTTTACGTCACGATAGAGAGAGAATCGTCCTGCTCGAGTAATCGACTGGCATCGAACCCTAGCCGTCAGCGCTCTGCAATACAAAGCATAAATGGACACTTTACCTTCAAATCCAAATTATCCATGGTTAAATGTTGTAAACATAGGAAAGTCAGTTTAATTATGTGACAATAATAACCCACCGGGCACAGCCGTCAGTCAATTCAACATCTATTCCAAATTGGTTCAACAATTTAATTGAAATAAAGTGGAAACCACGTTGATTCAATCAATGTGCGCCCACTGGGAACATTGACAAAAAACTTTGGTGATGGTGCTCCCGAGTGGCGCAGTGGTCTAAGGCACTGCAGCGATTATGGGTTCGAGTCCAGGCTCAATTGCCGCCGGCCGCGAACGGGAGATCCATGGGGCGGCGCACAATTAGCCCAGCGTTGTCCGGGTTAGGGGAGGGCAGGGATGACCCTGCCTGATCGTGCACTAGCGACTCCTGCGCTCCGGGCGCAGTGCACGCTGACACAGTTGCAAGGTGTTTCCTCCGACACATTGGTTAAGTGGGCATTGTTTCAAGCTTGGCTGGGCTGGGCTGGGCTGTGTTTTGGAGGATGCACGGTCTCGACCTTCGTCTCTCCCGAGGACATGCGGGAGTTGCAGCGATGAGACAAGAATGAAATCATGAAAATGGGTAAAAAAAAAAGAAGGCTTCCGTGACACTCTATGTGAACTCTGAAGGAAAATAACACTGGAAGGAAAATAACGCAGTTCTCTTTGTATTCACACGGCCCTTGCCTTTAAATGAAGGCTCAACTCTTTTCACTTCGACTATTTTGTGGACCTAGTCCTCTTTGCATTCACATTGCTATGTTTACAATAGAACCAAGATCTTTTCCCAAGATGCCCCCTGGGTTTTTACAAAGTGCAGGACAAGCCATTCAATCAGAATGCGTTATATGGACAGCTAGATATACTGTACCTACTTACATTTAAAAATATAAGACATCATAATTGTAATCAGAAGATACTATTAACATGTCAATTTGATTTGTACCAGAATAAAAAGCAATAGAATAACTGCAGAATAAATAATGCTGTAATTGAAAATTGTACACCCAAAGTAGGCTACTGCCCCTTTAAGAGCTAGAATAGATTTTGTACCTTATGTGATTCTCACCAAATCTGTTGTATTTTCACACTATTCAAACTCCACAACCAATAACAGTTTATGAAGCTCTCTTAGCCTTTAGATCACATATTGCAAACAAATCATCTGAACTAAAAACTCCACACATGGAATTTCTGTGCGTCCTTGACAATCGCTAGTCAATATCCAAAAACAGCGCACATTTTTTTCCCACGAACCTCCACATTATCATCTCTCTTTTGTGGCACCAATGTGAGGGTATATGGCAGAGGAAACGGTATTGCTGTAGTCAGTGGTGGAAAAAGTACTCAATAGTCATACTTGAGTAAAAGTAAACATACCTTAATAGAAAATGACTCAAGTAAAAGTGAACGTCACCCAGTAAAATACCACTTGAGTAAAAGTCTAAAAGTATTTGGTTTTAAATATACAGTGGGGCAAAAAAGTATTTAGTCATCCACCAATTGTGCAAGTTCTCCCACTTAAAAATATGAGAGAGGCCTTTGTAAGAAGCATTTCAAGGTCCTGGAGTGGCCTAGCCAGTCTCCAGATCTCAACCCAATAGAACATCTTTGGAGGGAGTTGAAAGTCCGTGTTGCCCAGCAACAGCCCCAAAACAACACTGTATATAACAAAGTATTGAGATAAACTTTTGTTATTGACCAAATACTTATTTTCCACCATAATTTGCAAATAAATTCATAAAAAATCCTACAATATGATTTTCTGGATTTTTCTTTCTAATTTTGTCTGTCATAGTTGAAGTGTACCTATGATGAAAATTACAGGCCTCTCTCATCTTTTTAAGTGGGAGAACTTGCACAATTGGTGGCTGACTAAATACTTTTTTTGCCCCACTGTACGTAAGTATAAAGAGTAAATGCAATTGCTAAAATGTACTAAAATGTAAAAGTATCAAAAGTTAAAGTATAAATAATTTCCACTTCCTTACATTAATAAGCAAACCAGACAGGACAACTTTTAAAATATTTTTTTATTGACAGATAGCCTGGGGCACACTCCACCACTCAGACTTAATTTACAAACAAGCATTTGTGTTTAGTGAGTCCGCCAGATCAGAGGCAGTAGGGATTACCAGGGATGTTTTCTTGATAAGTGTGTGAATTGGATAATTTTCCTGTCAAAAACGAGTACTTCTGGGCATCAGGGAAAATGTATGGAGTAAAAACGACATTGTTTTCTTTAGGAATGTAGTGAAGTAAAAGTAAAAGTTGCTAAAAAATATACATAGTAAAGTACAGATAACAACTACTTGAGTAGTACTTTTGAAGTATTTTTATTTAAGTATTTTAAGTATTTTACACCACTGGCAGTAGTCTAGTGCGTCAAGTGTGTGGTGTGGGAATAAAAACAAGCGAATCTGGGTAGCTTTGTGTTCACATTGTCCTAAAAAAGTGAAACCGACCACGGAATTCAAGCAAACTGAACTCAGACCACCTCTGGAGAGGTTCTCAGTTCGGTTCGCTTTGGGGGCTCTTTTGAAGGGTCTGAGTTCCTTTGGAGTGTTCACACTGCACAAAAAAATTAAGCCAAACACACTGTTCACAAAACACACAAAAAATGGCTGAAAGGGACCAAGTGTGAAAACAACCTAAGTATTTGTCATAATAAAGTGGAATTTGGACTTGTGGATAGAATGAGAGAAACCAATCTAGAGATGTACAATTAATATGAATGAGTATTTGATCAATTCCCCCAAAAGGGTTTGGACAGCTTATGGACATAAGCCTTTCTGTAACAGCAGAATTAGAGCTAAAAACGGGGAACCTCATCCAAAATAGAATTCTAGAGATGCTGTGAGCTGAAGGATTCATGAATATATTGTCTGAGTTCGAAACGAACATCCAGCAATCAGGTATACAATTACACAACTGAGAGCATCCTGTCGGGCTGTAGCACAGTCTGGTACAGCAACTGCACCGCCCACAACCACAGGGCTCTCCAGAGGGTGGTGTGGTCTGCCCAATGCCTCACTGGGGGCAAACTACCTGCCCTCCAGGACACCTACAGCACCCAATGTCACAGGAAGGCCAAAAAGATCATCAACCACCTGAGCCACTGCTTGTTCACCCCGCTATCATCCAGAAGGCGAGGTCAGTACAGGTGCATCAAAGCTGGGACTGAGAGACTGAAAAACAGCTTCTATCTCAAGGCCATCAGACTGTTAAATAGCCGTCACTGCCAGCTGGTTGCCGGGAGGCTGCCACCCGGTTACGTAACTCTGTACCTTAGAGGCTGCTGCCCCATTTACATAGACTTGAAATCACTGACCACTTATTAATGGAACACTAGAATCCTGACTAGAACCAAAAAATCTGATCATATTATTCCAGTGCTAGCCTCCCTACACTGGCTTCCTGTCAAGGCAAGGGCTAATTTCAAGGTTTTACTGCTAACCTACAAAGCATTACATGGGCTTACTCCTACCTATCTCTCTGATTTGGTCCTGCAGTACATACCTACACGTACACTATGGTCACAAGACGTAGGCCTCCTAATTGTCCCTAGAATTTCTAAGCAAACAGCTGGAGGTAGGGCTTTCTCCTATAGAGCTCCATTTTTATGGAATGGTCTGCCTACCCATGTGAGAGACGCAAACTCGGTCTCAACCTTTAAGTCTTTACTGAAGACTCATCTCCTCAGTGGGTCATATGATTGAGTGTAGTCTGGCCCAGGAGTGTGAAGGTGAACAGAAAGGCTCTGGAGCCTTGCTGTCTCTGCCTGGCCGGTTCCCCTCTTTCCACTAGGATTCTCTGCCTTTAACCCTATTACAGGGGCTGAGTCACTGGCTTACTGGTGCTCTTTCATGCCGTCCCTAGGAGGGGTGCGTCACTTGAGTGGGTTGAGTCACTGATGTGATCTTCCTGTCTGGTTTGGTGCCCCCCTTTGGGTTGTGCCGTGGCGGAGATCTTTGTGGGCTATACTCGGCCTTGTCTCAGGATGGTAAGTTGGTGGTTGAAGATATCCCTCTAGTGGTGTGGGGGCTGTGCTTTGGCAAAGTGGGTGGGGTTATATCCTTCCTGTTTGGCCCTGTCCGGGGGTATCATCGGATGGGGCCACAGTGTCTCCTGACCCCTCCTGTCTCAGCCTCCAGTATTTATGCTGCAGTAGTTTATGTGTCGGGGGGCTAGGGTCAGTTTGTTATATCTGGAGTACTTCTCCTGTCTTATCCGGTGTCCTGTGTGATTTTAAGTATGCTCTCTCTAATTTTCTCTTTCTCTCTTTCTTTCTCTCTCTCGGAGGACCTGAGCCCTAGGACCATGCCTCAGGACTACCTGGCATGATGACTCCTTGCTGTCCCCAGTCCACCTGGCCGTGCTGCTGCTCCAGTTTGTCAACTGTTCTGCCTGCGGCTATGGAATCCTGACCTGTTCACCGGACATGCTACCTGTCCCAGACCTGCTGTTTTCAACTCTCTAGAGACAGCAGGAGTGGTAGAGATACTTTTAATGATTGGCTATGAAAAGCCAACTGACATTTACTCCTGAGGTGCTGACTTGCTGCACCCTCGACAACTACTGTGATTATTATTATTTGACCATGCTGGTCATTTATGAACATTTGAACATCTTGGCCATGTTCTGTTATAATCTCCACCCGGCACAGCCAGAAGAGGACTGGCCACCCCTCATAGCCTGGTTCCTCTCTGGGTTTCTTCCTAGGTTTTGGCCTTTCTAGGGAGTTTTTCCTAGCCACCTTGCTTCTACACCTGCATTGCTTGCTATTATGGGTTTTAGGCTGGGTTTCTGTACAACACTATGAGATATCAGCTGATGTACGAAGGGCTATATAAATTGATTTGATTTGATTTGATTTATCTCCGGTATTGAACATACTACATTCCGTCTTAAATTTGATAGTTTATTTACATTTTAGGGTACCTGAGGGTTGATTAGAAACGTTGTTTGACTTGTATGGACGAAGTTTATTGGTAACTTTTGGGATTCCTTTGTATGCATGTTGAACGAGTGGAACTGGTGGATTACTGAATCAAACGAGCCAACTAAACATTTTTGGGAAGGACTTTATGGGACAAAACGACCATTTGTTGTGTAGCTGGGACCATTGGCATTGCAAACAGAGGAAGATCTTCAAAGGTAATTGATTTATTTTATCGCTAAATACTTTTGTGAATCCTCTGCTGGTTTGGAAAATGTTTTTAATTATTTTATGTGTGGGGCGCTGTCCTCAGATAATCGCATGGTATGCTTTTGCCATAAAGCTTTTTTTTAATCTGACAACGCAGTTGGATTAACAAGGAGTTAAGCTTTTAAACAATGTAAGACACTTGTATGTTCATGAATGTTTAATATTCCGATTTTTGCATTTAGAAATTTGAGCTCTGCAATTTCATCGAATGTTGTCGATCTCAAAGAAGTAACTTAAGTGAATCATCTTCTAAATAACCATTTGCATCTTATATTGTGTACTATACATTTTGGTCTCTGTTGAGAGGTCTGGTGCTTTATAGCACAGGGGGTAGTGCACTTGCCTTGTTACTGGACAGTGGTTGGTTCAAGGTCCAATGCCAGCTGTTTGATTTGATAATATGTGTAATTGTAAATCTGTGCATGCTGTACATTTTCAACTGTAATCAGTGTTCGGATATGCTCCTTGGCCATACAATGGATTCCTTTCAATTAATGAAACCCTCTCTGTTCCATTATTCCTTTAGATTTTATTGTGTTACATTCCACATCAAGTTTTCCATGAACCATTCCATGAACCATTCCATGAACCATTCCATGAACCATTCCATGAACCATTCCATGAACCATTCCATGAACCATTTTGAAATTCCGGAGAAAGATAGTGGACTATTCTCGAAAACCAACTCATTTCAGTGGTCTTCGTTGACATGTTATGGCATCAATTGTTTTGCGTTCTTGGCCATATCTGGATATGTTTTGAGGAAATACTTGGCTTGGAAGCCTTTAGGGCATCTTTCTGGTTTCACAGTTGTCAGTGTGAGCTCTCAGATGTGAGAGGATTGGGAGCTGGTCTTGCCAGAGGCTGTGGTGCCAGTGTTGCTGTGAATTCCATCCCCAGCTGTAAGCCTTACAGAGAGAGAGAGAGAGGAATGACGCTCACCTCATCATCATCCTCCCGTTTGTATCTAAAAGTCAAGCACGTTAAAAGGGATTTAAAATAAAAAGAGAAACCCGCACACTGCTCTTGCTCATATCACTTATTTTATTAAAGCTTTACACGGTCAGCCTCTTGGAAGGTCTCTGAAGAAGGCCAAGAGGCCAACATGTAAGGTTGAATAAAATAAGTGATACAAGCAAGAGCAGTGTGCAGGTTTCTCTTTTCTCTGAAGTTATCACATTATTCCCATGTACCTGCAATGAGAACTCAGATGTGTGAGTGCTTTTTAAATGTCAAGGTCAACAGGGATTGACATGAAGAACCAAATAAAGAGAACGAGGGGTGGGGAGTTTGAGATGAAGTGTGTGTCTGTGCCAGGGAGAGAGAGGGGGAGACAGATTTTATTTAATTTATTTATTGAACCTTTATTTAACTAGGCAAGTCATAGAGAGAGAGAGAGATATGAGGGACAGAGACAGGAAGTTATACTTTATCTTTGGTCCAATGTCAAATCAACACCAATGTCAAATCAACATGTTGCACCTCTGGATTCCCAGGATATGAGAGGCCTGGATAGGTATTGACTCAATCTAGCTTTGTGGCAGGCTGAGTGGATTCTCCACCATGTTGCTTATCCCTATCTATCCTGTCAGGTCTTACCTGCATGAGGTAAGAGCAGAGAGGTATAGGCGTAGTGGCTCAGTTTGACATATTCCAGCCAGGTCACTAGAGATCCAAGGCGATATTCAACGTTTGTCCAATTCCCCAGGATGTCAAGAGATGCCTTCAAAACCGGTCACTAGGGGCAACGGTGAGTGCTATTACCATCAAGTATGCTTGCGACTTGCTAGGGTGCTGTGGATGGGGATGACGGATGGGCGTAAGCCGCGAGCACTGGCTCTGAGTGTCACATGTTCAATCCCATTTGGGTCAAGTGTTCAATCCCAGTGCTATGCACTTGTTTTTGTATTTACATTTTTTAACCCCTATCCCAAACCTTAACCCTTACTTTAACCGTTCGGAATGAATGCCTAAACTGTCGAAATTTGACGTTTATCCACCTCCCCCCGGACAAACGTTGAATACTGAAGTCAAACCGTGTCAAATTGTGAGATCTTGCTGTGCTATTCAATTAAACCTGTAATGTTTATGCTGTGTCCTGGTTTGAAACGACAACCAGCACACTTACTCTTCTTACTCTCTAAACTGTAAACATCTACTGTAAACTGTAAACATCTACTTTAAACTGGAAACATTTACTGGAAACTGGAAACATCTACTGTATCTGTGGCCAGAGTCTACCACCTAGTAGTAATGGATTTTTACAGTAACCAGTCTGTACTTTTACTTAACATTGGGCAAAATAGCTATTGAGTAAATACTACAATGCAGAGCCTTCCCACTGATTTATCCGCAGAGCCTTCCCCACTGATTGATCCGCAGAGCCTTCCCACTGATTGATCCGCAGAGCCTTCCCACTGATTGATCCGCAGAGCCTTCCCACTGATTGATCCGCAGAGCCTTCCCACTGATTGATCCGCAGAGCCTTCCCACTGATTGATCCGCAGAGCCTTCCCACTGATTGATCCACAGAGCCTTCCCATTGATTGATCCGCAGAGCCTTCCCACTGATTGATCCACAGAGCCTTCCCACTGATTGATCCGCAGAGCCTTCCCACTGATTGATCCGCAGAGCCTTCCCACTGATTGATCCGCAGAGCCTTCCCACTGATTGATCCGCAGAGCCTTCCCACAGATTGATCCACAGAGCCTTCCCACTGATTGATCCGCAGAGCCTTCCCACTGATTGATCCACAGAGCCTTCCCATTGATTGATCCGCAGAGCCTTCCCACTGATTGATCCGCAGAGCCTTCCCACTGATTGATCCGCAGAGCCTTCCCACTGATTGATCCGCAGAGCCTTCCCACTGATTGATCCGCAGAGCCTTCCCACTGATTGATCCACAGAGCCTTCCCATTGATTGATCCGCAGAGCCTTCCCACTGATTGATCCGCAGAGCCTTCCCACTGATTGATCCGCAGAGCCTTCCCACTGATTGATCCGCAGAGCCTTCCCACTGATTGATCCGCAGAGCCTTCCCACTGATTGATCCGCAGAGCCTTCCCACTGATTGATCCACAGAGCCTTCCCACTGATTGATCCACAGAGCCTTCCCACTGGGCACAGACATCAGTTCAACGTCTACTTTGGATATACATTTGGTTGAGTTGTCAACTGAAGTTACTTCAATGGGAAATCAACAAACTAATCTTCTGTTTGTGCCAGATTGGGTTGAAATGCCTTCTGTTTAATTTTTCTGTATTTTTTTTTGCTGTACATGTTATGCTATGTATGTATGTCAAATCAAATCAAATGTTATTAGTCACATGCGCCGAATACAACAGTTGACCTTACATTGAAATGCTTACTTATGAGCCCCTACCCAACAATGCAGTTAAAAAAATATGAGTAAGAATCAAAAATAGAAGTAACAAGTAATTAGTAAAGAGCAGCAGTAAAATAACAATAGCAAAACTATATACAGGGGGTCAATGCAAATAGTTTGGGTAGCCATTTCATTAGATGTTCAGGAGTCTTATGGCTTGGGGGTAGAAGCTGTTTAGAAGCCTCTTGGACCTAGACTTGGCGCTTTGGTCCCACTTTCTGTGCGGTAGAAGAGAGAACAGTCTATGACTAGGGTGGCTAGAGTCTTTGACAATTTTTAGGGCCTTCCTCTGACATCGCCTGGTGTAGAGGTCCTGGATGGCAGGAAGCTTGGCCCCAGTGATGTACTGGGCCGTATTCACTATCTTCTGTAGTGCCTTGCGGTCGAAGGCCAAGCAGTTGCCATACCAGGCAGTGATGCAACCAGTAAGGATGCTCTCGATGGCGCAACTGTAGAACCTTTTGAGGATCTGAGGACCCATGCCAAATCTTTTTAGTCTCCTGAGGGGGAATAGGTTTTGTCATGCCCTCTTGACTGTCTTGGTGTGCTTGGACCATGTTAGTTTGTTGGTGATGTGGACACCAAGGAACTTGAATCTCTCAAACTGCTCCATTACAGCCCTGTCGATGAGAATGGGGGCTTGCTCGGTCCTCTTTTTCCTGTAGTCCACAATCATCTCCTTTGTCTTGATCATGTTGAGGGAGAGGTTGTTGTCCTGGCACCACACGGCCAGGTCTCTGACCTCCTCCTTATAGTCTGTCTCGTTGTTGTCGGTGATCAGGCCTACCACTGATGTGTCATCGGCAAACTTGATGGTGTTGGAGTCGTGCCTAGCCGTGCAGTCATGAGTGAACAGGGAGTACAGGAGGGGACTGAGCACACACCCCTGAGGGGCCCCTGTGTTGGGGATCAGCGTGGCGGATGTGTTGTTACTTACTCTTACCACCTGGGGGCGGCACATCAGGAAGTCTAGGATCCAGTTGCAGAGGGAGGTGTTCAGTCACATTGATGAGCTTTGAGGGCACTATTATGTTGAATGCTGAGCTGTAGTCAACGAATAGCACCCTCACATAGGTGTTCCTTTTTCAATCTTAGTCCTGTATTGACGCTTTGCCTGTTTGATGGTTCGTCAGAGGGCATAGTGAGATTTCTGATAAGAAAGGAAGCGCACCTTGAAAGCGGCAACTCTAGCATTTATCTCAGTGTGGATGTTGCCTGTAATCCATGGCTTCTGGTTGGGGTATGTCACTGTGGGGACGACGTCATCGATGCACTTATTGATGAAGCCAAAGACTGATGTGGTGTATTCCTCAATGCCATCAGAGGAATCCCGGAACATATTCCAGCCTGTGCCAGCAAAACAATCCTGTAGCTTAGCATCTGCTTCGTTTGACCACTTTTTTATTGATCGAGTCACAGGTGCTTACTGCTTTAATTTTTGCTTGTAAGCAGGAATCAGGAGGATAGAATTATGGTCAGATTTGCCAAATGGAGGGTGAGGGAGAACTTTGTATGTGTCTCTGTGTGTAGAGTAAAGGTGGTCCAGCGTTTTTCCCCTCTGGTTGCACATTTAACATGCTGATAGAAATTTGGTAAGACATATTTAAGTTTCCCTGCATTAAAGTCCCCAACTACTAGGAGCACTGCCTCTGGGTGAGCGTTTTCCTGTTTGCTTATGGCGGAATACAGCTCATTCAGTGCTGTCTTAGTGCCAGCATCAGTCTGTGGTGGTATGTAGACGGCTATGAAAAATACAGATGAAAATTCTCTAGGTAGACAGTGTGGTCTACAGCTTATCATGAGGTACTCTACCTCAGGTGAACAAAGCCTAGAGACTTCCTTAGATATCATGCACCAGCTGTGCACTAAAATAACACTAAAATAACACATTCTAGATCTGAATGAATGAAATATTCTTATTAAATACTTTTTTCTTTACATAGTTGAATGTGCTGACAACAAAGTC
Organism: Oncorhynchus kisutch; assembly: GCF_002021735.2. Classification (NCBI taxonomy): domain Eukaryota; kingdom Metazoa; phylum Chordata; class Actinopteri; order Salmoniformes; family Salmonidae; genus Oncorhynchus; species Oncorhynchus kisutch. Next base: position 67,530,334 of record NC_034175.2, on the reverse strand, counting down.
ACACAAAAATTATCAATGGAAATCAAATTTATCAACCCATAGAGGTCTGGATTTGGAGTCACACTCAAAATTAAAGTGGAAAACCACACTACAGGCTGATCCAACTTTGATGTAATGTCCTTAAAACAAGTCAAAATGAGGCTCAGTAGTGTGTGTGGCCTCCACGTGTCTGTATGACCTCCCTACAATGCTTGGGCATGCTCCTGATGAGGTGGCGGATGGTCTCCCCAGGGATCTCCTCCCAGACCTGGACTAAAGCATCCGCCAACTCCTGGACAGTCTGTGGTGCAACATGGCGTTGGTGGATGGAGCGAGACATGATGTCCCAGATGTGCTCAATTGGATTCAGGTCTGGGGAACGGGCGGGCCAATACATAGCATCAATGCCTTCCTCTTGCAGGAACTGCTGACACACTCCAGCCACATGAGGTCTAGCATTGTCTTGCATTAGGAGGAACCCAGAGCCAACCGCACCAGCATATGGTCTCACAAGGGGTCTGAGGATCTCATCTCGGTACCTAATGGCAGTCAGGCTACCTCTGGCGAGCACATGGAGGGCTGTGCGGCCCCCCAAAGAAATGCCACCCCACACCATGACTGACCCACCGCCAAACCGGTCATGATGGAGGATGTTGCAGGCAGCAGAACGTTCTCTACGGCGTCTCCAGACTCTGTCACGTCTGTCACATGTGCTCAGTGTGAACCTGCTTTCATCTGTGAAGAGCACAGGGCGCCAGTGGCGAATTTGCCAATCTTGGTGTTTTCTGTCGAATGCCAAACGTCCTGCACGGTGTTGGGCTGTAAGCACAACCCCCACCTGTGAATGTCGGGCCCTCTTACCACCCTCATGGAGTCCGTTTCTGACCATTTGAGCAGACACATGCACATTTGTGGCCTGCTGGAGGTCATTTTTCAGGGCTCTGGCAGTGCTCCTCCTGCTCCTCCTTGTACAAAGGCGGAGGTAGCGGTCCTGCTGCTGGGTTGTTGCCCTCCTACGGCCTCCTCCACGTCTCCTGATGTACTGGCCTGTCTCCTGGTAGCGCTGACAGACACAGCAAACCTTCTTGCCACAGCTCGCATTGATGTGCCATCCTGGATGAGCTGCACTACCTGAGCCACTTGTGTTGGTTGTAGACTCCGTCTCATGCTACCACTAGAGTGAAAGCACCACCAGCATTCAAAAGTGACCAAAACATCAGCCAGGAAGCATAGGAGCTGAGAAGTGGTCTGTGGTCCCCACCTGCAGAACCACTCCTTTATTGGGGGTGTCTTGCTAATTGCCTATAATTTCCACCTGTTGTCTATTCCATTTGCACAACAGCATGTGAAATGTATTGTCAATCAGTGTTGCTTCCGAAGTGGACAGTTTGATTTCACAGAAGTGTGATTGACTTGGAGTTACATTGTGTTGTTTAAGTGTTCCCTTTCTTTTTTGAGCAGTGTATATTGAACAAAAATATAAATGCAACATGCAATAAATACATAGTCCGCCGCCCCTTGTCTTACCAGACGCCGCTGTTCTATCCTGCTGGTACAGCGTATAACCAGCCAGCTGTATGTTGATAATGTCGTCGTTCAGCCACGACTCCGTGAAGCATAAGATATTACAGTTTTGAATGTCCCGTTGGTATTTTAATCTTCTGTGTAGGTCATCGATTTTATTTTCCAAAGATTGCACGTTTGCTAGTAGAATGGAAGGAAGTGGGGGTTTATACGATCACCTATGAATTCTCAGAAGACAGCCCGCCCCCTGGACCCTTTTTCTTTGCCTTCTCTTCACGCAAATGACGGGGATCTGGGCATTTTTTCCGGGAAAGCAGTATATTATTCATGTCGGGCTCGTCGGACTCGTTAAAAGAAAAAAAGGGTTCTGCCAGTCCATGGCGAGTAATGCATATTCTGATGTCCAGAAGTTATCTTCGGTCATAAGAGATGGTAGCAGCAACATCATGTACAAAATACGTTTAAAAATAAGTTACAAACAATGTAAAGAAACAAACAAAAAAACACAATTGGTCAGGAATACGTAAAACGTCTCCGGTGCCATCTTTTATGTACAGATCAGTCAAAAGTTTGGACAAACCTACTCATTCAAGGCTTTTTACTTTATTGTGACTATTTTATATATATAAAATATATTTTGATTTGATTAACACTTTTGTTGTTACTACATTATTCCATGTGTTATGTCATAGTTGTGATGTCTTCACTATTATTCTACAATGTAGAAAATAGTAAAAATTCAGAAAAATCCTAGAATGAGTAGGTATGTCCAAACTTTTGACTGTACTGTAAGTCTCAATCCAATAATGAATTATCTTTTTCATAAGAGCCTTAGAAGAAACAGATATGCGCGATCACTAAATTATACAAAATTGAGATCTCTCATATTTCTTCAGAGATTAACAAAAAACCTACTCTGAGCAAAAGGTTTTTCGTGCAGGCAGTGCTGTAGTAGTTGACCCTCTGACAGCTACATCATCCCACATAGACAGACCCCTCACTGACACACACATTTAAATAACCTTCAATTTCATTATTTTCACTCAAAGTTCTTTGTTCCATTTGCAGCTGGGCTGAGCATGACAAAAACAGCTGAACAAAATAAGAATGACATAATCAACATCATAAAAGATGAGTCACACAACAACTCATCACACCTAACATCTCACAACCAAGGGACCCTTTCTCACTCAATCTCCCAATGGAGATATCTTAATGCCTGCACATTAGAATATCTGTGAGTAATGTCTCATCCAGTTTTCATTCCATTTTCCTCAAAGCTGAGCCATTTGCTTGTTAGTGCTCATTAGGCATGCTCGTTTAGAATTGATTAGATGTACGTTGCATTACATTGCAAGGAGCCTAGGGGTTAAGAGTGTTGGGCCAGCGATGTGGAAAACTGCCATTCTGCCCTTGAGCAATGCAGTTAACCACGAACCACAACTGCTCCCTGGGTGCCGTGGACATCGATTAACGTAGGCTCCTGCACTCCTCTGATTCAGAGGGGTTGGGTTAAATGCGTAAGACACATTTCAGTTGAATGTCTTCAGTTGTGCAACTGACTAGGTATCCGCCTTCCCCCAATTACAATGGGGAAATGGCACAGTGTGTGATATAAACCCCCTAAACCTCTCTACTATTCATTCTTGCTGTTGTGATTGAGATGAATGTGAGAGAGAATGTGTTTTATATTCCACGTGGGAGTTGTAATGTTACATTAGTAGACCGGTGTTCGCTGGCGAGTCATGCTCCTATTGTACGACATGAAACATATCATAAAGTGGCCTTCATGTGCTCATACAGTGACAGGACAGCGTCAACATCCAATAGATTACATCCGTTTATGATACCCAGAGATATAGTATACCTTTATGAGCATCATGAATGGACCTCAATGTGTTTTATACAGTGCTTATACAGAAATCTAGCGTAAAACCCCAAACAGCAAGCAATGCAGATGTAGAAGCACGGTGGCTAGGAAAAACTCCCTAGAAAGGCAGGAACCTAGGAAGAAACCTAGAGAGGAACCAGGGTCTAAGGGGTGGTCAGTTCTCATCTGCCTGTGCCGGTTGGAGATAATAAGAGTACACGGCCAAGATGTTCAAACGTTCATAGATTGCCAACAGGTCAGCACGCCAGGAATAAATGTAAATTGGCTTTTCATAGCCGGCCATTCAGAAGTCGAGACAACATGTGCGGTAGAGAGAGAGAAGGGGAGAGAGGGAGAGAGAGAGCGTGGAAAACAATAGGTTCAGGACAATGTAGCACTTCCGGTGAACAGGTCAGTGTTCCATAGCTGTAGACAGAACAGTTGAAACTGGATCAGCAGCACGACCAGGTGGACTGGGGACAGCCAGGAGTCATCAGGCCAGGTAGACATATTCCTACAAGAGACATATTCCTACTAGAGGATGAGATGGGGGGGGGTCAGGGACACTGTCAGACAATATCCCCGGACAGTGCCAACCAGACAGGGCCAGCCAGGCAGGATATAACACCACCCACTTTGCTAAAGCACAGTCTCCACACCACTAGGGTGATATTGACAGACCACCAACTCACTACCCTGAGACAAGGCTGAGTATAGCCCATGAAGATCTCCTCAACCGCTAAAACCTAGGGGGAGCTAAACCGGACAAGTCAGTGACTCAACCCACTCAAGTGATGCACCACTCCTAGGGACGGTATGGAAGAGCACTATTAAGCCAATGACTCGCCCCCGTAATAGAGTCAGATAAAGAGAATCCCAGTGGAGAGAGGGGAGCCGGCCAGGCAGAGGCAGCAAGTAGGGGTTCATCACTCCAGTGTCTTGCCAGTCACGTTCACACCCCTGGGCCAGACTACACTCAATCATAGGACCTACTGAAGAGAGGAGTCTTCAGTAAAGACTTAAAGGTCGAGACCGAGTCTGCATCTCTCACATCGGTAGGCAGACCATTACATAAAAAGGGAGCTCTATAGGAGCAAGCCCTGCCTCCAGATGTTTTCTTAGAAATTCTAGGGACAATAAGGAGGCCTAAGTCTTGTGACCTTAGCGTAGGTGTAGGTATGTACAGCAGGATCAAATCAGAGTGATAGGTAGGAGCAAGTCCATGCAATGCTTTGTAGGTAATCAGTAAAACCTTCAAATCAGCCCTAGCCTTAACAGGAAGAGGCTAGTAATGGTGTAATACAGTGCAATCGGAAAGTATTCAGACCCCTTCACTTTTTCTACAATGTAGAATAGAGTAAAAATAAAGAAAAAACCTGGATTGAGTAGGTGTGTCCAAACCTTTGAATGGTACTGTATATATACTGACAAAATATATAAATGTAACATGTAAAGTGTTGGTCACATGTTTCCTGTTTTGAAATAAAACATCCCATAAATGTCTCTAAAATGTTGTGCTCAAATCTGTTTACATCCCTGTTAGTGAGCATTTCTCCTTCGCCAAGATAATCATTCCACCTAATAGGTGAAGCATTTCAAGAAGCTGATTAAACAGCATGATAATTACACAGGTGCACCTTGTGCAGGGGACAATAAAATGCAACTCTAAAATTTGCACTTATGTCACACAACACAATGCAACAGCTGAATTTCAGAAAAAGAATGTAGATCTCCACAAGTCTGGTTCATCCTTGGGAGCAATTTCCAAACGCCTGAAGGTACCACGTTCATCTGTACAAACAATAGTACGCAAGTATAAACACCATGGGACCACGCAGCCATCATACCACTCAGGAAGGAGACGCGTTCTGTCTCTGTTAAGAGAATTATGTTCTCAATGTTCATAACCCAATTCAATTATAATACTCAGCTAAAATAGTCAAAAAGGTTTATTCACAGGAACATTCTAAAGTAAAGAATACAAAACGATTCATTTTATACTGACTTCTCACGCACAGCCATTCACACCACCATACGCACACACATTCACACTAACAGAAGGTATCCTACGCAGATACTGTCTCACTACCCAGCCGACAGAGATTAGGGAGACCTTGTCCTTGAGACGTACTCCCCGTTCTCTCCCAAATCTCTAGTCAGGTCGGCACCGAGCTCAGACCATAAAGACATTAGCTACATTGTTTTAGCTACTTTAAGACAATGCTATCAAATACTAATTGAGTGTATGTAAACTTCTGACCCACTGGGAATGTGATGAAAGAAATAAAAGCTGAAATCAATAATTCTCTCTGCTATTATTCTGACATTTCACATTTTTAAAATAAAGTACTTTTTTTCCCCCTCCAGCATCGTCACAAGGTCCTTTGCTATTGTTCTGCGATTGATTTGCACTTTTTGCACCAAAGTACGTTCATCTCTAGGAGACAGCTCCCCGCTCCTTCCTGAGCAGTATGATGGCTGCATGGTCCCATGGTGTTTATACTTGAGTACTATTGTTTGTACAGATGAACGTTGTACCTTCAGGCATTTGGAAATTGCTCCCAAGGATGAACCAGACTTGTGGAGGTCTACAATTTTTTTCTGATGTCAAGCAAAGAGGCACTGAGTTTGAAGGTATGCCTTGAAATACATCCACAGGTACACCTCCAATTGACTCAAATAGTGTCAAATAGCCTATCAGAAGCTTCCAAAGCCATGACACCATTTTCTGGAATTGTCCAAGCTTTTTAAATGCACAGTCAACTTAGTGTATATAAACTTCTGACCCACTGGAATTGTGATACAGTGAATTATAAGTTAAATAATATGTCTGTTAACAATTGTTGGAAAAATGACTTTGTCAAGGACAAAGTAGATGTCCTAACCAACTTGCCAAAACTATAGTTTGTTAACAAGACATTTGTGGAATGGTTGAGAAACGGGCTTTAATGCCTCCAACCTAAGTGTATGTAAACTTCCGACTTCAACTGTATACAAATACAATCAGTGGTAATAGGGGCCAGGTGTTCGCAATGAAAGATCCAGAGGGATCTGTGACACCTAGAGTTGGCCACCCGGCCAAACTGAGCAATCGGGGGAGAAGGACCTTGGTCAGCGAGGTGACCAAGAACCCTATGGTCAGCGAGGTGACCAAGAACCCTATGGTCACTCTGACAGAGCTCCAGAGTTCCTCTGTGGAGATGGGAGAACCTTCCAGAAGGACAACCATCTCTGCAGCACTCCATCAATTAGGCCTTTATGGTAAAGTGGTCAGATGGAACCCACTCCTCAGTAAAAGGCACAAGACAGCCCGCTTGGAGTTTGCCAAAAAGGCCCTAAAGACTCTCAGACCATGAGAAACAATATTCTCTGGTCTGATGAAACCAAGATTGAACTCTTTGGCCTGAATGCCAAGCTTCACATCTGGAGGAAACCTGGCTCCATCCCTATGGTGAAGCATGGTGGTGGCAGCATCATGCTGTGTGGATGTTTTTCAGAAGCAAGGACTGGGAGACTCGTCAGGATCGAGGCAAAGATGAACGGAGCAAAGTACAGAGAGATCCTTGATGAAAACCTGCTCCAGAGTGCTCAGGACCTCAGACTGGGGTGAAGGTTCACCTTCCAACAGGACAACGATCCTTAGCACACATCCAAGACAACGCAGAAGTGGCCTCGGGACACGTCTCTAATTGTCCTTGAGTGGCCCAGCCAGAGCCCGGACTTGAACCCGATCTAACATCTGTGGAGAGACCTTAAAATAGTTGCGCAGCAACTCTCCCCATCAAATCTAACAGAGCTTGAGAGGATCTGCAGAGAAGATATGGAGTGCCAAGGTGTGTCAGATATACAGGTGTTCCAAACTTGTAGCATTATACCTAAGAAGACCTGAAGCTGCAAGGTGCTTCAACAAAGTACTGAGTAAAGGGTCTGAATACTAATGTAAAGGTCATATTTCAGTGTTTTATTTTTTTATAAATGTACAAAAAATTCGAACCCCCCTTTTTTTTCATTGTTATTAAGGAGGTTTGCGTGTAGATTAATGAGGGAAAAAACTATTTAATCAATTTTAATTATGCCCGGCTCAATCTGCACAGGGCTGAGGGAGCAGGGGCCTTTGGTGAAGCTCCACTTTGGTGTTATCCTGCCATTAGCAGCTGTCTACTGGTTCATTACTAACCACACAAATCCGTTCCAGATTTAACCGATCTGATTAATGAGCCCTCTCTCCAGCACTAATGGTAACATACCAGAAAAACGAACTAGCCGGAGAGAGAGAGAGAGTCATGTTTTTATTTCCATCCTCGTCCTTGGAATGTGTCCCCCCCCCCCACTCTGACTTTCAGTTCATTCCTGTCCTGTGATCTACTGTGGGACTCTGTGTTGAGATGGATGTAGACATAACCCTTTAATGACAACTCCTAGATGACATTGCCTGCCATTGTGCCTTTGAGCAAGGCACTTAACCCCCCCACAACAACAGCTCCCCGGGTGCACAGCAGTGGTGGAAAAAGTACAGTACCTAAAAGTAAAGATACCTTAATAGAAAATGAGAAAAGTGAAAGTCACCCAGTAAAATACTACTTGAGTAAAAGTCTAAAAGTATTTGGTTTTAAATATACTTAAATATCAAAAGTAAATGTAATTGCTAAAATATACTTAAGTATCAAAAGTAAAATAAGAAATCATTTAAATGGAGGAGGTCACATTTTGGTTGTACAATTGACCAATACATTTATATTATGATATTTAAATACACTACGGGTCGATCGTTTTAGAACACCTACTCATTCAAGGGATTTTAGAACACCTACTCATTCAAGGGATTTTAGAACACCTCCTCATTCAAGGGATTTTAGAACACCTACTCATTCAAGGGATTTTAGAACACCTACTCATTCAAGTGATTTTAGAACACCTACTCATTCAAGTGATTTTAGAACACCTCCTCATTCAAGGGATTTTAGAACACCTACTCATTCAAGGGATTTTAGAACACCTACTCATTCAAGGGATTTTCTTTGTTTTGACTATTTTCTACATTGTAGAATAATAGTAAAGACATTAAAACTAAGAAGTAAAACATAATTTGTATTTTATTTAACCTATATTTAAAAAAAAAAATGTTCAACTGAAACTTTATTTAATAAGGTATTTCTGTTCTTTGTTTTTAATACATTTGCAAAATAAAAAATAAAAACAGTTTTAGCTTCGTTATTATAGGGTATTGTGTATAGATTGCTGAGGAAATTGTTTCATTTAATCAACTATTTAATGAATTTTAGAATAAGACTGTAACATATCAAAACGTGGAAAAGGTGAAAGGGTCTGAATACTTTCCGAGGGCACTGTATGACCTGTCCCCAGTAGAAGACTACAGCCCCTAACACTTGTGACGGTAATGTAGGTTTTCTTTCTGAGCTGAGGTATTGTTGTTATCAGTCGTTTGGTTTTTAAATATATATATTGTTAAGCTATTTTCAAAGCTCTAAATGATTTTAGCTTCCTCATGGCAGCTGTTGTAAGTAGGAACAGGTGACCTTCCGACCTTACAGATGCATCGGTGGTCTTTGGGCAATTCACTTGGTTGAGGACCTCTTTACTGAGTAATTGGTTGTTTTCCATGACTGTGGTTTTGTGTTTTTCTTGGTATATTTCCTGTGCTCCTATGCTGCTAAAATTAGCTTCAGTCAGACTCACATTCCAGCTCAGGCTTCATCCATGTTACGAAGGTAAATATCTTCATTGAGACAATGCTGTAGCATTAATCCATGGGCGAGTCAGTGCCACATGAACATTTTTGCCGGAATCAAAATGGAAGAGAAGTTGCAAATTGATCAGGCTATGGTGTGAAATGGGCTATTAGATAGAAGTTGAGTCTTTCTACATTCTTTCTTTAGTGTGCTTTTGTGTGCTTATCAATACAATAATTGTATTTCACCCTTTCATTACTAACTTGTGTTGTGGGATATGTATTTTAATATTACTAGTTTTAAAACACAAGAACATTTGGTTAATAAAATATGAAGGGAGAATGAAGGGATGACAACACACTCTACCTCTTCATTCTGTGTCCATAACCAAGTGCTAAGACGGTATACGACTGGGAAACATCCACTTCAACACCCCTCTAACTGGCCATTTCTAGTGGGAAACATCCACTTCAACACCTTGAACACCCCTCTAACTGGCCATTTCTAGTGGGAAACATCCACTTAAACACCCCTCTAACTGGCCATTTCTAGTGGGAAACATCCACTTCAACACCTTGAACACCCCTCTAACTGGCCATTTCTAGTGGGAAACATCCACTTAAACACCCCTCTAACTGGCCATTTCTAGTGGGAAACATCCACTTGAACACCCCTCTAACTGGCCATTTCTAGTGGGAAACTCGTCTATCATCCCTGAGTTCAAATGCAACAGCAAAACATTATTCATAAAAAGCGGTCTAATAATATAGTTTCTGAACACTATCATTTGTTTACAGTAGATTCGTAGTACACCACTCTGAACAATGATCGAGAGAGACAGCGATGTAAAAATGTGTGTATGATGCCAGTACTTGTGTTCCAAACTGCAACTTGATGCTGTAATCCAACAGACAGCGCGAGTCAAAGTGCTAAGATAGTTGGATTTTGGAATTGATTTGCACATGGTTTGGTTAGTGGAATGAAGATGGAAGAGATGGGAATGGGGTCCGGTGGGGATGGATGGGGGAGGATGTTGCCTGCAGTAAATACAATAGCTGGATAAGGTCAATCAACTGCAGGTCACATCAAACACACAGGATCTGCTCTTTTACAGGAACAATCTGCACTCATGTAAGCTTTATATTTCTTTCTCTCTCCCTCGCGCCTGACCCTTTTTGTCTTTCTTTCTCTCTTTTTCTCTCTCTTCCTCCTTCCATCTCTCTCTCTCTCTGGCTTTTCAGGATACGGCATAGATGAAAGGATGATTTTGTTGGTGGCCCTAACCTTCCTCTCGCCTTTACCTCATCTATTTCAAAGGCCCTTCAAAAAAAACACTCCCTCCTTTCTGAGAGCTGAAAGTGGTCAGAGGTCAGAGGTTAAAGGTAGATATTGTTGTTACTGGGGTACAACAAAATGGCAGATTGTAAACCCTTTGATCACAGAGGTCTATGTTCCTACAGAGACATCTGCCTTTGATGTGTACAGGAATTATTACACTATGTAGTGCAAGTCCATAAAACCATTCATGTTAGCTAATGTTTAAATAACAACAGGTTCTAAGGTTTTGAACATGAATGGTAATTTTAAAGTTTTATTAATTTTATTAGAAAAATATGTATATTTTGTACTGTACATTAATGTATTTAATTTAAATATGCATTTACTTCAGTGTAAACCCAGATTTTAGATCACGTACTCTTGCCTTTCTCTTGAAATTCTATGAAAAACAAGTGAAATGTATGAAGTTGGATTTAATTTGGACGAATTATGCACAATCACTGCACTGCGTATAGGAGAACATAGCTAAGTCAGTCTGTGTACAGCGTGTACTGGACCAGATACCCATCTGAAATTACAAGTCAACAGTTTTGCATCCTTAAAAGGCTAGGCATCCCGCTAGCGGGACAATTTTTGGTGAAACTGGAGGGAGCGCAATTCAAATAAATTATCATAAATATTATGGATATTAAACATTTATGTACATATAAGTGTCTCATATCGGTTAAAAGCTTAAATTATTGTTAATCTAACCGCACTGTCCGATGTACAGTAGGCTTTACAGCGAAAGCATGCCATGCGATTGTTTGAGGACGGCGCCCCAAATCAAAATGTTTTTCCACTGGCACAGGATTCATAAATTCACAAATAGCGATGAAATATTCACTTACTTTTTGAAAATCTGCCTCTGATTTGTCATCCAAAGGGTCCCAGCTATAACATGTAGTGTCGTTTTGTTAGATAAAATCCTTCATTATATCCCAAAAAGTCAGTTTAGTTGGCGCCATCGAGTTGAGTAATCCACACGTTCAATATGCCAAGACAGGAATCCGAAAATGTACCCCTAAACTTTGTTTCAACAAGTCAAATACATTTCTATTTAATCCTCAGATACCCTAAAATGTAATTAAACTATAATATTTAATTTCGGAAAGAAGTATGTTCAATAGGAAAGCGATATTAGCAGGTGCACGTCCTCTTCATCGTGCGCATTCATGAATTTCACAGTCTGTGACCCTGTAGTAAAACTCATATTTCTTACTCGTTTTGAAAGAAACAAGCCTGAAACAATGGAAAAAGACTACTGACACCCTGTGGAAGCCATAGGAATTGCGTACTGGGAGCTAGATTAAATTATTTCTCTATACGTTCCATTGGAAGACCATGGGCTCTCAAAAAGAAAAAATTATGGTTGTTTTTTCTTTGGAATTGCTCCTACCATATCTATTGTGTTATAGTCTCTTACATTATTTTAACATTTCTACAAACGTTAGAGTGTTTCCTTTCCAATGGTACCAATTATATGCGTATTCTGGCTTCAGGGCCTGAGCAACAGGCAGTTAACTTTGGGCAAGTCAGGCGGAAATTGAGAAAAATAGACCCTAGAATGAAGACGTTTTTAACAACATTCCCCTAACGCTCTGGAGGGCTAATTAAACAGAGTATAACTCCTAACCATGATCAATGCACATTTAAAACTCCTCACCCTTGTTTTCAGACTGAATTACATGAAGATGTTAAGACAAATTGCTTCCACGCTTCACAGAATATTGTTCTACGTTGGAAGGTCTCACTTTATACTTCAGTATTTTATTTATTTTAAAGATGCTTTTAAGATGATTTTAAGTCCTGTGGAAAGACTATTTCAAAAATGGGATTCAAGCTGCTTAGCAGGAGAAATAGATTTACAGGGGAAATGGATGTTTGAAGCGTTTGCCATGACAGCAAGATAAACAGTATTTCACAGGATCATGATGATGATTGTCAATGTAATGGAGACTGCCCTGGTAAGCGTCACCAATAACCTCCTCATGAATGCTGACTCTGGGCTTACGGGCATCCTCAAACTGCTTGTCTTCAGTGCAGCATTCGACATGGTCAGCCATGCCATTCTGTCCCAGACTGTTTCAGGTCCTATCTCACTGATCGCAACCAGTTTGTAGCCATCGGTTCTAGTAGGTCAGACACAGTTGTGGTCCTGGGGAACCTACTGTTTTGTATCTACATGCTGCCACTGGGAAACATCTTGAGGAAACACAGACTGGGCTTGAACTTTTATGCTGACAGCACTCAGTTGGATGTCTCCACAAACACTGTCACTGCTAATGCCACTGCACTCCTGGTCAGTTACCTGCAGGACATCAAAAGCGTGGATGCAGTTGAGTTTCCTGAAGTTAAACTGCAAGAAGGCCGGAGGTCGTACTGATTGGCCCTCGCACCATCATAAACAACAGCAGCAGCTACAGCCTCAATACTGATGGTGTCAAGGTCCTCCCCTCCAGGATGTTCAGCAGCTACAGCCTCAATATGGATGGTGTCTACCTGGGTGTGATATTTGACAGTCAGCTCTCGTTTGAGGCACACATCAAGAGTCACATTTTTCCATCTACGGAACATTACCAGGTTATGACCTATGCAATCACAACCTGCAGCGGAGCGACTCATCCACGCCTTTAATCTCATCTGGACTATTGTAATGGATATGTTTGTTGGCGCATCTTCCAAGTTCCTAAACAGGCTACAATATGTCCAGAACTGTGCTGCTCCTGTCCTCACCCACACCTCCCCCCGAGGCCCATGAAGCGATGCACAATTGGCCCAGCATTGTCCGAGTTAGGAGAGGGTTTGTCCGGCAGGGATGTCATTGTCCCATCGCGCTCTAGCAACTCCTGTGGCGGGCTGGGCGCAGTGCATGCTGACACAGTCACCAGGTGTATGGTGTTTCCTCCGACACAAAATATTTTTTTGTGAATGTGTATAATTTGTATGTATAAAATGTAAAATAGTAATATCTAAAATTACTAAATCGGGCCATTTTGTATACATTTATTTAAATTTGCATCGGGCCGCTTCTGGGTGGGATTCTGGCAAAGTCGACTGAATTCCGGGAGACTGAAACGGCCAATGTACTTGGGCCGGCTCTGGGCAGTCATTCATTTTGATTCCGGGCTGAGTCCGACACCCGCTTCTGGGATGATTCAAACAGTTCCGGACCCCCGGAAGAGGGCCGCTTCTCACACACACACACACACACACACACGCACACACACACGCACACACGCACGCACACACGCACGCACACACGCACGCACACACGCACACACAGACGCACACACAGACGCACACACAGACGCACACACAGATGCACACACACACTCCACCATTACCATACATCGTTCCTCTTGTGCTACCATTCAACAGGTGGACAGGACAGGCATAAAAATGAGGCTCCTCATTTCTCTGATTTGTTTTCTGCTCTGTGACAAACTGTTGTCTTATTACTAATCAGATGGAGGATTTCTCATGAGGAGCGAGCAGGCGGTGTTCTGAATCCTTATCATTCTCTGCCGCTCTGCTCCGACATCGGATGCCATTCCACTCCCATCGTTCCTGCAGTAAAGGTGTATTTCTGTAAACAACAACCACGATTGAGTTTCAGATCACATCTTTTGTTGGCGAGTGTGTGTTTTGGTCTAGTTATGATAAACACTGGTAGCTTGAGTTTCAGATCAAGTCTACTGTGGGAGTATGTGTGTTTATGTTTCTGTGTGTAGGGGTGTTTGTGTCTATGTGTGTATGTTGTCTCAGAAGGCTAATTCCCACTCATTCATATTTCACTGCACATCACCTAAAGAGCTTCCTGTTGTGTCATAATAATGAGAAAGACAGTTCAGATAAACACACAAGCACACACACACTCTGATAAACAATGTAATGGTGTGAACTATGGCTTGTGAATGCATGGTGGGATTTTGTTTGCAGTGCATTGTCACAATGTTTACTTGTTAAAATCAGTCTAAACCCTCCCTTCTCTTGGACATATTAAAAACAGAAACTTTTGAGATAAATCACACAACTTTGGCCTGTTATATGGTCTTTGGCCTGTAATATGGTATTTTCTTAGCATTTCAGTGGACAGAAAATGTTGCTATCTCTAGCTAGGTTTCCATACAATTGGCTTACAATTCCACCATACAATTCCACTAACAGCAGACACACTTCGGGTATAGCCTACGTGATGAGATTATTAAGGACAAAAATAGATTATTTTTATTTGTGTCATGCCCTGACCATAGAGAGCTGTTTATTCTCTATGTTGGTTAGGTCGGGGTGTGATTTAGGGTGGGTTATCTAGGGAAATTGTATTTCTATGGTGGCCTGATATGGTTCCCAATCAGAGGCAGCTGTTTGGGGGGGTGTACTGTCCCGCCCTGACCATAGAGAGCCTGTTATTCTCTATGTTGGTTAGGTCAGTTGTGACTAGTGTGGGTCATCTAGGTACTTATATATCTATGTTGGCCTGGTATGATTCCCAGTCAGAGGCAGCTGTTTATCGTTGTCTCTGATTGGGGATCATATTTAGGCAGCCATTTCCCCTTTGTGCTTTGTAGGATCTTGACTTTGTATAGTTGCTGTGAGCACTATGTTAGCTTCACATTTCGTTTGAGTTTATTGTTTGTGTGTTTCACTTAGTAATAAAAATATGTGGAACCCAGATCACGTTGCGCTTTGGTCTAGTCCTTATAACGATCGTGACAATTTGTCAAACGGCTGCCAAGCATCAATCATCATGTCACATGATTAAGACCCTCAATATTTATTGGAAAGGAGCATCAAGCTCATCACCGTGTGAAGTTCATTATAAATGATTTAATCTGTTGCCTAATAAAAATTGCATGCATTCCACACATAATATCAATGCGTGACTCCAAGTTTACTTCGATATAATGTTTATTATATCAATATTTGCCCATAAAGGCGTTTCCACTGCAATTTCTCACATAATACATTTTACCGACACAAAAAAATCCCACTTTGTCTGGCGTATTTTGTTTTGTAGACATTTGGAAAGTTTATAGACAAATCTACTGTTTCCATTAAGCCTGTCGTGACATTTGTTATCCGACATGTAGGCCTACCTTACTCGCATAAAAAGAGAGTTGTATGGAAACCTGGTTTCTGCTGTACACTTCAGGACATCGTTCAACGTTCTAAAAGTTGTTTTGTTGATTATTTGCTTGTAAACAGGAAGTGTCTTGGGACGATTCCAAGGAGGAAGTGTCTTGGGACGATTCCAAGGAGGAAGTGTCTTGGGACGATTCCAAGGAGGAAGTGTCTTGGGACGATTCCAAGGAGGAAGTGTCTTGGGACGATTCCAAGGAGGAAGTGTCTTGGGACGATTCCAAGGAGGAAGTGTCTTGGGACGATTCCAAGGAGCTTCACGCTTATTTGCTGGTCTGCTGGCAACTTGTGAACAAGATGAGAAAAAAAGGAAGCTGTTAGCAGCAGAATTCCATGTTACCGGGTTCCAGATGTGCGTTGGGGGTATTCTTGTTAATAGAGATTGGATTCGTGATTCCTGATGATATTAGGGTACAATAGTTTCCCTGCTAATCAAATGGAATAATTCAGGTTTATTGGAGGGGTGTAAATAAATAGAGACAGGGGGAATCTTCGCGAAAAGAAATTAAATCAAACACCTGCCTCGCTAGCGGAAAAGAGCAGAAGCCAGGAAATAAATGGGAGTAAATAGGCGTGTGTGTGTGTGTGTGTGTGTGTGTGTGTGTGTGTGTGTGTGTGTGTGTGTGTGTGTGTGTGTGTGTGTGTGTGTGTGTGTGTGTGTGTTTGAGATTAAACATATGCATTTCACATCAATGCAAGTCCGTGTAGGTGACGTGTTTATGTGTGTTTTTAAATACCACCAGTCAAGTGACAATCTTACCACACAATCCATGACTTTGAAAAGAGACTGACATCATTTGCTTCCCCTCCTGACCTGCCAAAACTGTCACAACAAATGTCTGCAAATGTGAAGTGTGTGTGATTAAGGTGGGCTGCTTGATTCATTTATAGAAAAAGCCAGCTACCTAACTGGTAATGCATTACCTCTCAATAAAGCAACCTGGATCATAATTTAGTGAATAGATTTTTATTCTCAGTAGTTTAGGGCATGTTCTGTACAAAGGCTCAACATGTGTGGTTTGTAAATGACACGTCTGAGAGAAATACGACAGCAGCAGCTTGCTTATTACACCTGTATTTCAGGGGTGCTGGAGCAGTGCTTGATGTACCCATTGCTGAGACTTCTTACTTCTCTTACAGTGTAATTACATTTTAGATGAGAGTCCAGTTCTAGAGTTTATTTTATGTTATTATGGCTGGCCTGGTTTCAAGGTGAAGATGAATACAGTCATGCGAGTGTTATTGTGTGTGCGTGTGTGTGTGCATGTATTAACTATTTGTGAGCGATTCTTTCTATGATGTTGCATTAGAACATTTTCACATTGGAAAATATCACACTAGGTAACGCAGTGGGGGGAAGGGTTTCTTCCAACCCAAGCACAAACACACCTGATTACAACTAAGATGACGATGAGTTGATATGTTGAAGCATAATTGATGTTCTACGTGTGTTAAGGGATTAATACAATGGCTCTCCAGACACAATTCTGGCCCCTCCTGATGGATGGTCACAACACAACCAGGAGGGTTGAATGCAGCATGGACTCTGAAGTTCACCAGCGTTCCATGTCTCCGTCGACTAATGATCTCGTTAGCCTGTTTCACTGTTTCCCTGAATGTTCTTCACCACCGGTCCTCCTCAAGTGCCCTTCTCTACTCTTCACCAAACAATGTTGAAGACGAAGTCAACTCCTACTCAACACTCATTCCTACTCTGTCTCTTAATCCCCAGAGGGTAAACCCAGGACAGAGAGAGGTAGGTGAATGAGGTAGCAGTCAGAGAAGGGCTGAAATGGACTGCTGCCATAGGCAGGCAATATCATGCATGTATAAAACCGCACTCAATATATTGGCCCACATAAGGCTGTGATAAGGCATTGCAAATGATACTTATGGACAAAAACATTTTCAAAATACTTTATTTGACCTTCATCCTATCAGCGTGGAGTACCATTAAGACCAAGGTATATTTTACAAGGGAGCCCTGCACAAATAATGTTCTTCAGCAATGGATTAAATCAAATTAAAGTTGATTATTCACGTACACAGAAGCACAAACAGTGCAGTATATCGTCGTAGTCCTCGTCTGAGGAGGAGTAGTTGGAAGGATCGGAGGACCAAAATCCAGCGTGGTATCTGCTCATCGTGAATTTAATGAACAGAGAACCAGGGGAGGGTCTGGGTGGGCATCTGTCCGCGGTGACGGCTCTGGACGTGGCCCCCACTCCACCATAGTCTTAGTCCACCTTAGTAGCGTCCTTTGAGCAGCGACCCTCGCCGCCGACCTAGGACTGGCAACCCTGCTAAAGGGCCCCACTGGACTGAGGGGCAGCTCTGGACTGAAGGACGCTTCTGGACTGAAGGGTACCTCAGGACTGAGGGGTAGCTCAGGACTGAGAGGTAGCTCAGGACTGAGGGGTAGCTCAGGACTGAGGGGTAGCTCAGGACTGAGGGGTAGCTCAGGACTGAGAGGTAGCTCCTGCTCTGGCGGCTCCTGGCTGACTGGCGGCTCTGGCGGGTCAGGACAGACGGGAGACTCCGGCGGCTCAGGACAGAGGGGAGACTCTGGCGGCTCAGGACAGAGGGGAGACTCTGGCGGCTCAGGACAGAGGGGAGACTCTGGCGGCTCAGGACAGAGGGGAGACTCTGGCGGCTCAGGACAGAGGGGAGACTCTGGCGGCTCAGGACAGAGGGGAGACTCTGGCGGCTCAGGACAGGCGGGAGACTCTAGCAGCGCAGGACAGGCGGGAGCACCTGTAGGCAAAAAACGGAGAGACAGCCCGGTGCCGGTGGCAGCTCCGGCTGCCACCGGAGGGCTGGTGCGTGGAGGTGGCACTGGATAGACCGGACCGTGAAGGCGCACTGGACATCTTGAGAGCAGGGCTGGCACCATCCGCGCTGGCTGGATCTTCACCCTAGCCCAGCAGATGTGGGGAGCTGGGATGTAGAGCACCGGGCTCAGCACGCGTACTGGGGACACCGCATAACACGGTGCCTGACCAGTACAACGCCCGCCACGGTTAGCACGGCTAGGAGCACTGTAGCGCTGAGCTGGCACAGGAAGTGCAGGGCTAGGGAGGTGCAGAGGAGGCCTGGTGCATGAGGCTGGCACAGTTTTCACCAGACGACTAGCATGCACCTCAGGACGAGTATGGAGAGCTGACCCAGGTGACATTAAATCCCCGACATGCTCCGTTGGGCAGATGTCGTGCCTGATGCACCAACACAGCACCTCCCTCATAACTCTCTCCTCCAATCTCCCCATTAACTCCTTCACTGTCTCTGCTTCGCTCACCTCCAACATCGCCCTGACCGGCTCTGGTTCCCTCCTTGGCTCCTTACGGTAAACAGGGGGAGTTGGCTCAGGTCTGACTCCTGACTCTGCCACACTCTCCCTGTGCCCCCCCCAATACATTTTTGGGGCTGCCTCTCGGGCTTCCAGCCGCGCTGCCATGCTAGCTCCTCGTAATGCCGCCTCTCTGCTTTCGCTACCTCCAGCTCTGCTTTGGGGCGGCAATATTCCCCTGGCTGCTCCCAGGGTCCTTTGCCGTCCAAAATCTCCTCCCACTTCGGGGAGT
Source organism: Oncorhynchus kisutch (assembly GCF_002021735.2). Taxonomy (NCBI): domain Eukaryota; kingdom Metazoa; phylum Chordata; class Actinopteri; order Salmoniformes; family Salmonidae; genus Oncorhynchus; species Oncorhynchus kisutch. Next base: position 67,511,234 of record NC_034175.2, on the reverse strand, counting down.
TTTGTGATGCTGGCTGCTGCTGCTGCTGCTGCTGCTGCTGCTGCGCCGCTTGGTCCTTGGGGGGTGGGTGATTCTGTCACGATCGTCGTAGTCCTCGTCTGAGGAGGAGTAGTTGGAAGGATCGGAGGACCAAAATGCAGCGTGTAATGTGCTCATTGTGAATTTAATGAACAGAGAACACTTGAACAAACTATACAAAACAATAAATGAATAACGACCGTGAATATATAATAAGAACTGTGCTGACACAAGCAACTAACATAGACAATCACCCACAACCCACAATGACAAAACAGGCTACCTAAATATGGTTCCCAATCAGAGACAACGACTAACACCTGCCTCTGATTGAGAACCATATCAGGCCAGACACAGAAACAGACAAACTAGACATCCAACATAGAATGCCCACTCAGATCACACCCTGACCAAACAAAACATAGAAACATACAAAGCAAACTATGGTCAGGGCGTGAAAAGAAATATCAGAGTGAGCAAGATCAGAGCAATGTTAGTCAGTCAGGAATATAAAACAAATATATACAGTGCCTTCGGAAAGTACTCAGACCGCTTGACTTTTTTGCACTTTTTGTTCCATTACAGCCTTATTCTAAAATGTATTAAATAAAGAAAACATTTCAGCAATCTACATAAAATACTCCATAATGTGTTTAGAAATTTTTTGCAAATATATTAAATAAAAAAACTGAAATACCTTATTTACATAAGTATTCAGACACTTTGCTATGAGACTTGAAAATGAGCTCAGGTGCATCCTGTTTCCATTGATCATCCTTGAGCTGTTTCTACAACTTGATTAGAGTCCACCTGTGGCAAATTCAATTGATTGGACATGATTGTCACGGCTGTCGTAAGAACGGGACCAAGGCGCAGCGGATGTTGAGTTCCACATATTTAATTCAAAGAGAAACTTAGACAAAACAAAATATATCAATAAACGAACAACTAAATGTGACTTCGTGGTGCACATGCACAAACACAAAACAATATCCTACTTAAATATGATCCCCAATTAGAGACAACAATTACCAGCTGCCTCCAATTGGGAATCATACAAAACACCAACATAGAAAATATAAACTAGAACACAACATAGAAATTATAAATTAGAATACCCCCTAGTCACACCCTGACCTACTACACCATAGAGAAACAAGAGCTCTCTATGGTCAGGGCGTGACATTGATTTGGAAAGACACACACCTGTCTATATAAGGTCCCACAGTTGACAGTGCATGTCAGAGCAAAATCCAAGCCATGAGGTCAAAGGAATTGTCTGTAGAGATCCGAGAAAGGATTGTGTCGAGGTAGAGATGTGGGGAAGGGTACCAAAACATTTCTGCAGCATTGAAGGTCTTCAAGAACACAGTGGCCGCCATAATTTTTAAATGGAAGAAGTTTGGAACCATTAAGACGCTTCCTAGAGCTGGCTGTCTGGCCAAACTGAGCAATTGGGGGAGAAGGGCCTTGGTCAGGGGGGTGACAGAGAACCCGATGGTCACTCTGACAGAATCGAGAGTTTCTCTGTGGAGATGGGAGAACCTTCCAGAAAGACAACCATCTCTGCAGCACTCCATCAATTAGGTATTTATGGTAGTGGCCAGATGGAAGCCACTACTCAGTAAAAGGCACATGACAGCCCACTTGGAGTTTGCCAAAAGACATCTAAAGACTCTCAGACCATGAGAAACAAGATTCTCTGGTCTGAGGAAACCAAGATTGAACTCTTTGACCTGAATGCCAAGTGCCACGTCTGGAGGAAACCTGTCACCATCCCTACTGTGAAGCACGGTCATGGCGGCATTATGCTATTAGGATGTTTTTCAGCGGCATGGACTAGGAGACCAGTCAGGATCAATGGAAAGATGACTGGAGCAAAGAACGGAGATACTTGATGAAAAACTGCTCTCAGGACCTCAGACTGGGGCGACGGTTCGCCTTCCAACAGGACAACGACCCTAAGCACACAGCCAAGACAACGCAGGAGTGGCTTCGGGACAAGTGACTGAATGTCCTTAAGTTGCCCAGCCAGAGCCTGGATTTGGACCCGAACTAATATCTCTGGAGTGACCTGAAAATAGCTGTTCAGCAACGCTCTCAGTCCAACCTGACAGATCTTGAGAGGATCTGCAGAGAAGAATGGGAGAAACTCCCCAAATACAGGTGTGCTAAGCTTGCAGCATAATACCTAAGAAGACTCAAGGCTGTAATTGCTGCCAAAGGTGCATTAACAAAGTACTAAGTAAAGGGTCTGAATACTTATGTAGATGTAATATTTCAGTAAAAATAATAATAATTATACATTTGCACAAATTTCAAAAAAACTATTTTTGCTTTGTCATTATGAGGTATTGTGTGTAGACTGATGGGGGAAAAAATATATAATCCATTTTAGAATAAGGCTGTAATGTAACAAAATGTGGAAAAGGTGAAGGGATCTGAATACTTTCCGAATGCACTGTAACTATAAATCTGGAGTTGAAAATATCTCTGTAGGAAATAAAATGGCTTAATCATAGATAGGTTTAATTTTTTATCTGTTGAAATAATTGAACCACGGATCATTCATTAAGTGTTATTCTGCAAATGTAAATGTAATAGATATGAAGGTTATATAAACACACAACCTCTCTCTGTGTAGAAGTGATATTCAGAAAACACTTAATCTCATTCTGCTTTGCTGAAGATCTATTCAATGTCTTGACTTCATAGCTAGTTCCTTTTCTTTTTTATGTTCATTGCAATAGACCCAGTGTTAAAGCTGGATCACTTTCCACAGAGAACACACATCCACATCACCACCAGACAGTAATGTCTCCTTTAAAAAAGCAGCCACCATGAACTAAAGCAGTTGGTCCCAACCAGGGGTACTAGGACCAGCGTAAGACCCTTACCAGTATAGACAGGGAAAAGAAAATATATTTTATAATGACGCGTGGAACAGAGAAGCTCCTTGAATGGGTGTGGACAATTACTCAACTGTGCATAGGTTTATGAATGAGCCACTGTGCATGCGGTGAATGATTCTGTGATCGACATTCTCTGCGTGATTAACACCTAAGGTTAAAGTTCATCATACACTATCGCGATTTGTTTTTTAAATAGAGCAGTTGTAACTTTTGGGTGGTAATATTGTACATGTATAATATCATTCTAAGATATGTAGGTACGCAAATAAATGCAAAAAATGCCACGTCTTCACTTGCAAAATCAGATGTTGAATATGTGCTATCGCGGCAGGCTGCTCAATCAAGGTCAGGAATACTCGATCACCCTGGACAGCTATCGGCCAAGTAGGGGAATAAACTCTGAATTTCGCACAATTTTATCCGGATAAGTTAAACATTAGGAAGATATTATATTTCTTCCTAACTTGTTTTGATTATAAGGTTATGTTTTAGAAAACTATGCGGAAGTAATGGTAATGGAAGATAGCGGGTCTCGCTCATCAAGAAATTGCTAATGTTGTGTGTGACCAGGCAGATAGCTAGCTATCTAGCTAGCTAATATTCAGTGGTTGTACAGAAATCTACTGTGTGTATTAAGTACATTTTGAATTGAAAGCAGGCGAGGGTTTGCGGCACTGATAATGAAATTCGTACTACGACCCAGAGAGTAGATTAGCCACAAGTGGCAGTGAGTTTAACGTAGCATACTAAGCTAACTAGCTAACAATTAGCTGTGCTTTTACAGGACAGGAGGTAGCCACGTATGAACCTCTGTCCAGTCGTAGGTGCCTAATTCTTGCTTGTAATATACTAGCTAAAAAGTGTTCCTTTAGCAGGATATATATTAGATATTCAAAACAAGTCTTAATCTAGAAGGAGCGCGCGTTTTGGTCCATAGTTCTGAAATGTTATAAACCGGAGCCTCGCGTGCTTCCGGGTTCGATGTTGCATTGAGCAGATGATGAAGCGGATCATCTGGGTGATCTCAGGACTAAACAGAAGGATGATGAAGCTACTGGTCGCCCTCGCTTTGATCGCCTACATTGCATGTGAGTACAGTATGTCTGCAATACTATTGTATCGGCCTACTGTGTTGCAGTTGCCCAGCTCAATCAATACCTCTTGTGTCTGGTTCTCAGTCTCTCGAATCCAAACAACAGGCTTTAATGGCAAGACTAACTTTTGTTTACATTGCCAAAATGGCCTGAACAGTAGGCGGTAGTATCCCACTTATACAATAATCAGGATGACAATAATGCTGGTGATGCTAGTTTTGATGATGGTGGTGGTGACTAGTTATGGTGGTAATGACGATGAAGACAATTCAGGTCTAACGGTCTGAATATTTTCTTCCTGAGTGTCTATGCAATGGAGTATGTGTGCAGTGAGTAGGCTAATATGGGTCTCATCTCAAGTCTCTACTGCTGGAAGGTCAATGGGCAGGGTCAGAGCGCTCTCACATGAATAACAATATAGGTCTAATCAATAGAAGGCTGTAGGCCTTGTTATTTCCCCTTCATAGCTCTATGACTGGGAGGGTTGTTTGAGGGTGTGAGCAGAGTACACTAGTCCATTCAGTGATAGAACTGCCAGGGACCTAAAGATGCGATATTATCACTATACTTAGGTCCCTGATATGTATTGACATTCTCACAATTCCTTAACCAGGTTAACATCCACAGAAATTAAACTCTACGTTTAAAATCACCATTGGCCTCATAGCGAAATTCCTGAGCGGTTTCCTTCATCCCCGGCAACTGAGTTGGGAAGGATGCCTGTATCTTTGTAGTGACTGGGTGTATTGAGACACCATCCAAAGTGGAATTAATAACATGCTTAACGGGATATTCAATGTCTGCTTTTTTATTTTTACCCACCTACCAATATGTTCTTTGTGAGGCATTGGAAAACCTCCCTGGTCTTTATTGTTGAATCTGTTTGAAATTCACTGCTTGACTGAGGGACCTTACCATTGACTGAGGGACCATCTGTATGTATGGGGTACAGAGTTGAGATTGTCATTCAAAAATCAAGTTAAACACTATTATTGCAGACAGAGTGAGTCCATGGAACTTATGTGACTTGTTAAGCAAATGTTTACTTCTGAACTTATTTAGGCTTGCCATAACAAAGGGTTTGAATTCTTATCGACTCAAGATATTTCAGCTTTAAATATTTAATTTAATTTGTTACAATTTCAAAAAACATAATTCCACTTTGACATTGTAGGGTAGTGTGTATAAACCGGTGACAAAACAATTTTAATTTAATCCATTTAAAAATTAGTCTGTAACACAACAAAATGTGGAACAAGTCAAGCGGTGTGAATACTTTCTGAAGGCATTGTATATGTACAGTTGAAGTCGGAAGTTAACATTTACATTTTTTTAAAATTTCACCTTTATTTAACCAGGTAGGCTAGTTGAGAACAAGTTCTCATTTACAACTGCGACCTGGCCAAGATAAAGCATAGCAGTGTGAACAGACAACAACACAGAGTTACACATGGAATAAACAATAAACAATAAACAAGTCAATAACATAGTACAAAAAAAGAATCTATATACATTGTGTGCAAAAGGCATGAGGAGGTAGGCAATAAATAGGCCATAGGAGTGAATAATTACAATTTAGCAGATTAACACTGGAGTGATAAATGATCAGATGAACATGTGCAGGTATAGATACTGGTGTGCAAAATAAATCAAATAAAAACAGTATGGGGATGAGGTAGGTAAATTGGGTGGGCTATATACGGATGGACTATGTACAGCTGCAGCGATCGGTTAGCTGCTCAGATAGAAGATGTTTAAAGTTGGTGAGGGAGATAAAAGTCTCCAACTTCAGAGATTTTTGCATTTTGTTCCAGTCGCAGGCAGAAGAGAACTGGAAGGACAGGCGGCCAGATGAGGTTTTGGCTTTAGGGATGATCAGTGAGATACATCTGCTGGAGCGTGTGCTACGGGTGGGTGTTGCCATCGTGACCAGTGAACTGAGATAAGGCGGAGCTTTACCTAGCATAGACTTGTGGATGACCTGGAGCCAGTGGGTCTGGCGACGAACATGTAGCGAGGGCCAGCTGACTAGAGCATACAGGTCGCAGTGGTGGGTGGTACATACACCTTAGCCAAATACATTTAAACTCAGTTTTTCACAATTCCTGATATTTAATCCAAATAAAAATTCGCTGTTTTAGGTCAGTTAGGATCAGCACTTTATTTTAAGAATGTAAAATGTCAGAATAATAGTAGAGAGAAGGATTTCTTTCAGCTTTTATTTCTTTCATCACATTCCCAGTGGGGCAGAAGTTTACATACAAATCGAATCAAAGTTTATTTGTCACGTGCGCCGAATACAACAGGTGTAGTGAAATGCTTACTCACAGTGAAATGCTTACTCACAGTGAAATGCTTACTTACAGGCTCTAACCAATAGTACAAAAAAGGTATTAGATGAACAATAGGTAAGTAAAGAAATAAAACAACAGTAAAAAGACAGGCTATATACAGTAGCGAGGCTATAAAAGTATTGAGGCTACATACAGACACCGGTTAGTCAGGCTGATTGAGGTAGTATGTAGATATGGTTAAAGTGACTATGCATATATGATGAACAGAGTAGCAGTAGCGTAACAGAGGGGTTGGTGGGTGTCGGGACACAATGCAGATAGCCGGGTTAGCCATTTTGCGGGAGCACTGGTTGGTTGGCCCAATTGAGGTAGTATGTACATGAATGTATAGTTAAAGTGACTATGCATATATGATAAACAGAGAGTAGCAGCAGCGTAAAAAGAGGGGTTGGGGGGTTCTGAGAAGCCTTTTTGTCCTAGACTTGGCACTCCGGTACCGCTTGCCATGCGGTAGTAGAGAGAACAGTCTTTGACAATTTTTAGGGCCTTCCTCAGACACTGCCTGGTGTAGAGGTCCTGGATGGCAGGCGGCTTAGCCCCTGTAATGTACTGGGCCGTACTCACTACCCTCTGTAGTGTCTTCAGCTTGCAAGCCTCCCCCTTTTTCTCTAAACATAACGAAGGTCATTATGGCCGAACAGTTCTATTTTTGTTTCATCAGACCAGAGGACGTTTCTCCAAAAAGTTGGATTTTTGTCCCCATGTGCAGTTGCAAACCGTAGTCTTGCTTTTTTGTGGCGGTTTTGGAGTAGTGGCTTCTTCCTTGCTGAGCGGCCTTTCAGGTTATGTCCATATAGGACTCGTTTTACTGTGGATATAGATACTTTTGTACCGGTTTCCTCCAGCATCTTCACAAGGTCCTTTACTGTTGTTCTGGGATTGATTTGCACTTTTCGCACCAAAATACATTCATCTCTAGGAGACAGAACACGTCTCCTTCCTGAGTGGTATGATGACTGGGTGGTCCCATGGTGTTTATACTTGCGTACTATTGTTTGTACAGATGAACGTGGTACCTTCAGGCGTTTGGAAATTGCTTCCAAGGATGAACCAGACATTTTGGAGGTCTACAATTTTTTTTCTGACTTGTTGGCTGATTTCTTTAGATTTTCCCATGATGTCAAGCGAAGAGGCACTGAGTTTGACGGTAGGCCTTGAAATACATCCACAGGTACACCTCCAATTCAAATCAAATCAAATGTATTTATATAGCCCTTCGTACATCAGCTGATCTCTCAAAGTGCTGTACAGAAACCCAGCCTAAAACCCCAAACAGCAAGCAATGCAGGTGTAGAAGCACAATTGACTCAAATGATGTCAATCAGCCTATCAGAAGCTTCTAAAGCCATGACATAATTTTCTGGAATTTTCCAAGCTGTTGTAAGGCACAGTCAACTTAGTGTATGTAAACGTCTGACCCACTGGAATTATGAAAGATTATTTCACTTATAATTCACTATCTGTAAGCAATTGTTGGAAAAATGACTTGTGTCATGCACAAATTAGATGTCAAAACTATAGTTTGTTATCAAGAAATGTGTGGAGTGGTTGAAAAATGAGTTTTAATGACTCCAACCTAGGTCTATGTAAAGTTCAGACTTCAACTGTACATATGTACCTCGTACCTCGTACCCCGGCACATGGACTCAGTACTGGTACGCTGTCTATATAGCCAAGTTGTCATTACTCATTGTGTATTTATTATTACATGTTATTACTTGTCTATTATATCTCTATTTTCGCTCTCTCTGGTTTGTTGGAAAGTAAGAATTTTGCTGTTAGTCTTCACCCGTAGTTTACGGTGGACTTGACTAATAATATTTGATTTGATTATATATGTTTTGCGATTCGATACTGCTTGCAATTTGATGTTCCAAACATATTGCTCACTATATGTCTGCTGCAGAGAGACCAAAGAGAGCATGAGAAAATTAGTTTTGATCAGTCATAGAAATGACATCACTACTAGCTGTAGTAGAACGACTTAATGGTGACTTGCTATTAAGTTTTAGTTTGGGTCCTACTTTACTGTCCTTACTTAACAAGCCTTTGTCTGAGAATTCTTACTTCTGTTGTGTACTTGTTGTCATCATGCCAATCCTTTCAAGATAATTTAGAAGAGAGATTTTATTGATACTTTTTCCAGAAGAGCCCCAAATCCGTCAATTCTCTTGCCTGTTGCTGCCCTCCTACACTCCACTCCTCCTATTGATTTTCTATAGAGTAGACAAAGATCGACACTGACTCGGTCCTCTGCTCCATTCTCTACAAAATGTCAGATGCCAGTCACAGGGCTCTGGAGCAGAGCAGAGACATCCAGGATTGACGAGACACAACCAGGCTGGCTGCTGTCCCCTGGCCAGCTGTTCACCAGGGTGTCTATCTGGACAGGGAAGACGGGGATGTAAAACTAGTTATAGTTTTTCACACATTTTTAGAGATTTGTTTAGGAGTTAGCCTTGGAAGCGTAGGGATTCATATTTTGCCTAAAGTAAAAAGTGTGGCAGTATCTGGGTGTTAATTAGGCTTGTTGTTGTTACACTTGTTTTGTTTTTGCCTCTAGGCCTAAAGCACTGCTTTGTTCTCCACAGCTCATGTAAAAAAAGACCTCTGAATTAAGAGAACACTGGAACCCATCTCATTATAATCACATACCCTGGCCTTTTAAATGGATAAAATTGAAAAAACACACAGTCACATTCACAGAAGAAGATTCATTCAATTATTTTCTTTGAACATTTATTTTCCAATTAGCCACTGAGTGTGGCCTTTGTCAAGTTGCCAGGGTTTTGGAGGGAGAGTAAAGTCCCAGCTGCTCTTAGGACTAGGGCTGGGCAATCCCTTACAAAAAAAGATTGCCATTTTGAAACTGCAGTAAAAGTGCAGTAACTGCAGTTGAGTCGACTGGTATTTTGGACACAGTAATTTTGCAGTATAACTGCAGTTACACTGCAAAAATTACTGCAGTAATAAAAACAGTGTTATTTTGGACCCAGTATTTGCTGCATACTGCAGTTACACTGCACTCTTACTGCAAACTTTTTTCGTAAGGGTCATTAGGTTAATTTGGCGCAATGAACCAATTGCCCGTATCACAAAAATTAAGTTTGTGTTTTTATGATTGTTTCATTCTTTTTGTTCTCGTCTACTTCTGTGCTGTGCGAACTGTGCACCTTCCCACTCATACACCGATACCAAACTCCTCCCCCTGACACACAACAACATTGACGAAAGTTCACTTCTTCTTCTCTCACAACAAGCAGTTTCAACTTGCTATTTGAGGTTTGGTCCAACAGAATCGGTGATATGGACACCGAAACACATTAAGACATTATTTTACTGTAATAGAGGAGAAGTTAACTTGTCGAACAATACCCTTTTTATGTATCAACTCCTAAAATTTAGAACAGGGCTGATCCTACTAAAGCAGGAGTGTCAATAACCATGATTGTGGAAAAATTAAGGCTCAGTTTCTGTCGTGCACAGTATTGCTGTACCACGTACTAGAGGTCTGCACTACAATGTACTTACCGCTAGCAGTATTTTAGCCACAGACTTATGTGCTAGCTGTCTAGTCTGTGTTATATAAATGTGCAATGAGCATAAAAATACGCTTCCATATGAGGAATTGGCAATTCGTTTTTGTTCTGAGAATTAAGCATCTTCTTATCCAGGTAGGTCACTTAATTTCAACATCTATACAAAGTGAACAGGCCGTGTTGTTCGAACAGTTGAAGATGGACAGGAGGGTGTATTCATAACAGTTAGACTGTTCTACCTTGGTAGCAAGCAAATAGATCCCAAAAAATGAAATTAAGAAATACCAGAACAAGCAATGTCAGAGACTGGAATATAAATATATATACACATGTATATAAAACACTTACTGTACAAAACATTAGGAACACCTAATAGGTGTTGGTATGACCTTAATAATTCCATATCATAGTACCCCCTCCTCCCTGTAGGCTGTCTCATCGTTGTTGGTAATCAAGCCTACTACTGTTGTCTGCAAATATGATGATTGAGTTTGAGTCGTACATGCCACGCAGTCATGGGTGAACAGGGAGTACAGGAGGGGGCTGAGCACGCACCCTTGTGGGGCCCTAGTGTTGTGGATCAGCGAAGTGGAGATGTTGTTTCCTACCTTCACCGCCTCGGTGCGGCCTGTCAGGAAGTCCAGGACCCAATTGCACAGGGGGGGGGTTGAGACCCAGGGCTTCAAGCTTAATGATGAGCTTGGAGGCTACTATGGTGTTGAATGCTGAGCTGTAGTTGACGAACAGCATTCTGCATAGGTATTCCTCTTGTCCAGATGGGTGAGGGCAGTGTGATGGCGATCACATAGTATATGGACCTATTGGGGCGGTAAGCAAATTGAAGTGGGTCTAGGGTGACAGGTAAGTTGGAGTTGATATGAACCTTGACTAGTCTCTCAAAGCACTTCATGATGACAGAAGTGAGTGCTGCAGGGCAATAGTCATTTAGTTCAGTTACCTTTTGCATTCTTGGAGACAGGAACAATGGTGGCCATCTTGAAGCATGTGGGGACAACAGACTGGGATAGGGACAGATTGAATATGTCCGTAAACACACCAGCCAGCTGGTCTGCGCATGCTCTGAGGACCCGGCTAAGGATGCCGTCTGGGCCGTCAGCCTTGCGAGGGTTAACACGTTTAAATGCCTTTCTCACGTCGGCCACGGAGAAGGAGAGCCCACAGTCCTTGGTAGCGGGCCGCGTCGGTGGCACTGTAGAAGGTGTTTAGTTTGTCTGGAAGCAAGATGTCGGTGTCCGTGATGTGGCTGGTTTTCCTTTTGTAGTGTCTGATTGTCTGAAGGCCCTGCCACATACGTCTCGTGTCTGAGCCGTTGACTTGCGACTCCACTTTGTCTCTCTACTCACATTGTGCTTGCTTGATTGCCTTGCGGAGGGAATAACTACACTGTTTGTATCGGCCATATTGCCAGTTGCCTTTCCATGGTTAAATGCGGTGGTACGCGCTTTCAGTTTTGCGCATCTATCCTCGGTTTCTGGTTAAGGTAGGTTTTAATAGTCAAAGTGGGAATAACATTTCCTATACACTTTCTTATAAACTCACTCACTGAATTAGTGTATACGTCAATATGATTCCCTGAGGCTACCCGGAACATATCCCAGTCTGCGTGATCAAAACAATCTTGAAGCGTGGATTCCGATTGGTCAGACCAGCATTGACTAGTCCTTAGCACGGGTGCTTCCTATTTGAGTTTCTGCCTATAGTAGCGGAGGAGCAAAATAGAGCTGTGGTCAGATTTGCCAAAAGGAGAGCAGGGGAGGGTCTTGTATGCATTGCGGAAGTTAGAGTAATATTGGTACAGCATTTTGTCTGCGCGAGTGCTACAGATAATATGCTGATAGAATTTAGATAGCCTTGTTCTCAAATTAGCTTTGTTCAAGTCCCCAGCTACAATAAATGCAGCCTCAGGATATATGGTTTCCAGTTTGCATAGACCAGTGAAGTTCCTTGAGGGCCGTTGTGGTATCGGCCTGAGGTGGGTTATACACAGCTGTGACAATAACGGAAGAGAATTCTCTTGGGAGATAATACGGTCGGTATTTGATTGTGAGGAATTCTAGGTCAGGTGAACAAAAGAACTTGAGTTCCTGTATGTTGTTACAATTACACCATGTGTCATTAATCATAACACACACACCCCCCGCTAGCACTTTCAGAATTACTCACTCCAACAGCCACCCACCCACCCAGTCAGCCAGTGTTCGTGTGAGACAGCTTCTTACTGCCCTTGGGAGTCTCATTCAACAACCCATCGCAAAGGATTTTTCCTCTTTCAATTAAAGACATTGTATGCTTCAATCAATATTTGCTTGCACTCGTTCTGGTTGAATGGGTTGTGAATGTGTGACATCGATCACAATTGAGGGTGTTCCTAAGCCACTTTGATCCAGTTGGCACTACAATGGAAGTGTTTTGTCTTTTATTGTTTTGCGCTCTCTCATGCACACACACACCGCTAAGACTTAGGCTAGTCAACGGCTTTGCCCCAGGGTACAAAGTGTGGATTTTCCCTTGGATATCATCTCTCTTGCTCTCTCGCCCTCTCCATGTCTCTGCCGTTCCTTTTGAGGCTCTAGTCCATTAGCGTGGACATTCTGAAGGCCAACTGCTGCTTGTACACTAAGTGGCTGGCTGCGTCAACACATACAGCATAAGCTAGGTTAGCCGCTGGCCATGGTAGAGACTAGAAATGGAGTTAGATCAAGTTCAGGGCCAGCCACTCTACTCCAAGTAGGCCAGATAGATAAGCCCCAGTTGGACGGCAGGTTGGTTTGGTAGGACACACTTGCCCTGGGTTGTTTATGACTGGAGAGAGAGAGATGGATATATGGGTATGGCAGATAAGTATAAGTGACAATTATTGCTACAGTTTCCTTATTACATCTGGAGTTTGGCTATTTGTAACAGTAGGCTGTTGCTATCTCTCATGTTTCCCTGTTTCCTTCGCTCTGTCTCTCTCTCCTCTCTCTCCCTGCCTGCCTCAGGCATGCTCTGGCACCAAGACTGGACTAGACTGTGTCTCCTGGTTTTGTGAGGCAGAAAAGCACAAGAGAAGGCTAGAATCGGAGACAGGAGGAGAAGGCTAGAATCGGAGACAGGAGGAGAGTGAACTGCAGGCGAGCTGAATACAGAGTATCCCTGTTCATACGAACAAGGCTATCAAACTGTCACAGGCCACTAGCAGGTCATACTGTAGCGTGTGTGTGTGTGTGTGTGTGTGTGTGTGTGTACCTACCTATATGATACACTCAGAAATACACAAACCAGAGAGAGAGTTGGGGGAGATTTCTCCTTTTTCCTAGACATATTGATTCATTTACAGATTTTGACATCCACCATCTCAGATTTCTGAAATTGTTTCTGTAGTTGGATAAGATTAACGTTTCTGAAACAATATTTTGATGAAATGTAATTTTATCACTGAGAAATTAAGCTATTTGATTGCACCCAAATCGGCCATTTTAATTAATTGGATTCATATAATCGTAAATAAATATAGTACCTAACATCTGATTTGGACCATAATGAGTCCTAATAATGAGGACATGAGGAGGCCAATTACAGTGGGTAACAGAACTATTTTCACCCCCCCCTCAGATTTGTTCACATTTTGTTTTGCGTTACAAAGTGGGATTCAATTAAATTTCATTGCGTTTTTTAAAATATTAAATATTATATTATATTAAATATAAAAAATATAGTTGTTGCATAAGTATTCACCCCCTTTGTTTAGACAAGCTTATTTTAGTTCTGGAGTAAAATTTGACTAAACAAATCACTTAATAAGTTCCACGGACTCAATATGAAATAATAGGGGTTTTAATGACCGCCTCTTCCTCTTTCCCCCATATATACAACAGCTGTGTAATGTTCCTTAGTCAAGTAGTGGATTTCAAGCAGAGATTCGACTACCAAGACCAGGGAGCTTTTCGAAAGCCTCATAAAGAAGGGCAGTGATGGGTAACACTAACAAGTCAAGACATTGAATATCTCTTTTAAACATGGTAAAGTTAATAATGTTGCTGTGGAGGATGTATTAAACCACTCAGATACATCAAAGATACAGTCGTCCTTCTGAACTGAGCTCAGGACTGGAAGGAAAATGCTCAGGGATGTCCATGATGATGATGATTGGTGATTTTAAAACGGCTACAGAGTTCAATGGCTGGGATGGGAGAAAACAGAATGGATCAACAACATTGTAGGGACTCTACAATAATGACATAAATGACAGAGTGAAAAGAATGATACAAATATGCTAAATCCAAGGCACTAAAGTAATACTGCAGGTGAAAAAAGCACGGCAAAGGAATACACTTGTTGCCCTAAATGCAAATTATTGTTATTTCTTTCCTTTTATCCCTTCAACCTTTATTTAACTAGGTAAGTCAGGAAAGGAAATGCAAACTAATCCTTGTGTTTGGGGCATGCTTGACATTGGCATAGAATGGGGAGTCGTTCAGGATAAAAAGAAACGGGATGGAGCTAAGCACAGGCAAAATCCTAGAGGAAAACCTGGTTCAGTCTGCTTTACACCAGACACTGGGAAAGGAATTCGCCTTTCAACAGGACAGTAATTTACAACACAAGGCCACATCTACACTGGAGTTGCTTACCACCAAAGTTACAGATTTGACTTATATCTGCTTTAAAAATCTATTGCAAGACTTGACAACTGCTGTCTAGCCATGATCCCCAACAGGGATCTTTAGAAACAAACAAGATCAGCCTTCCTGCAACATTATCTTGTAGAAATCTATTTTGAACTCGGAGAAACTAAGCTAATTGATTGCACCTAAATTGGCCATTTTAAATGATAGGATTAATTTAATATTCAATAATTATAGTATCGAACATCCGATTTGTGCCAAACTTTTTTCAAACAATGAGTAAGACACGAGTGAATCCAAATGAGTGGTCAAAACACCACAAACCCCATGCCAATACTACCCCATCAACAGATATATTAGTGTCAGCTCTACATGTTTGACAAGTAGCATGGAGCTGCAGCTCCAAGTATTGTTTCTTTATGCTATAGTGTATTCAGAGAATTTGGTGCTGGTTTGTATTCCCCTATTCAGAGAGAGAGTTGTAGACATCTATGTATAGTAATAGGAGAATGTGGACGTACGAAAGCACTAAACCAGAACACTAAGCCTACACCATGTCATTGTGTGGAAGGTCATTTTGAAAAGCACCTTTTTAGTTAATGCTTTCTTCCCCTTCTCTCATCCTTCATTGTAGCTGTCTGGGGAACCTACACCAATATGAGGTACAGTATGCTTTAATGACGATTTCCGTTCTTCATAAAACAAATGCATGGGTACCATGAACTTACTACACTGTCTGTCCCCTCTTTCATGCCATTCCTTTTCTATCCATTCTGTTGCAATCCATTTAACTTGTTTCCCTACCCACTTTACTCCCTTCACCCTTAATTGCATTGGATAGACTCAAAACACACTCAACAACCCAGGACTGTTCGGGAGTTATACTAAGTCTCAACAACCCAGGACTGTTCGGGAGTTATACTAAGTCTCAACAACCCAGGACTGTTCGGGAGTTATACTAAGTCTCAACAACCCAGGACTGTTCGGGAGTTATACTAAGTCTCAACAACCCAGGACTGTTCGGGAGTTATACTAAGTCTCAACAACCCAGGACTGTTCGGGAGTTATACTAAGTCTCAACAACCTTTTTTTTTTACGTTAGATGGACTGCACCAAAAGCACTTTAAATTATTTTTATCCTGGATGCTAGTGTTCAAGTTTTGATTCTTATAGCTTGTAATCGGGGTTGGATTTAGACTGTAAACAGAACATGACTTGGCTTAGCTAGCCAATTAGCCATGTTACATTACTGAGTTGGCTTAGCTAGCCAATTAACCATGTTACATTACTGAGTTGGCTTAGCTAGCCAATTAACCATGTTACATCACCGAGTTGGCTTAGCTAGCCAATTAACCATGTTACATCACCGAGTTGGCTTAGCTAGCCAATTAACCATGTTACATCACCGAGTTGGCTTAGCTAGCCAATTAACCATGTTACATCACCGAGTTGGCTTAGCTAGCCAATTAACCATGTTACATCACCGAGTTGACTTAGCTAGCCAATTAACCATGTTACATCACCGAGTTGGCTTAGCTAGCCAATTAACCATGTTACATCACCGAGTTGGCTTAGCTAGCCAATTAACCATGTTACATCACCGAGTTGGCTTAGCTAGCCAATTAACCATGTTACATCACCGAGTTGGCTTAGCTAGCCAATTAACCATGTTACATCACCGAGTTGGCTTAGCTAGCCAATTAACCATGTTACATCACCGAGTTGGCTTAGCTAGCCAATTAACCATGTTACATGACCGAGTTGGCTTAGCTAGCCAATTAACCATGTTACATGACCGAGTTGGCTTAGCTAGCCAATTAACCATGTTACATCACTGAGTTGGCTTAGCTAGCCAATTAACCATGTTACATCACTGAGTTGGTTGTTGATGTGAGCAACCAGGTGAGCTACTGTTTGATATATAAATGGACAAAGGAGAGAGAAGAGCAACCATGTAGGATCAGCAGTGCAGATTATATAACTAGGGGTGTAGAAAGCACACGCGGGGATGCACTCTGGGTTTCCCTGTTTTTCTGTCTTATGTTCTCTCTATCTCTGTCTCACTGTGGGTCTCTCGCTCTTTCTCTCAGTCTCTGTCTCCTCCTGATCCATGTGTGTTCATAGCCTTTGTGTGTGTGTTGTGTGGTTGTGTGTGTGTGTGTGTGTATATTATGTGTGTCGGATTCTTAGGTCTGTCTGTTAGTCGGTCCGAAGTCAGGGATGGAAAGTTGCACTGTCATGCCGAGGGGAGGGTGATGTGGGTCTTTCACTGTGATTGTTTTGACATGGGCCTGTTGCGGTGATCATCTTACCGCCACCTTGGCAGTCAAGATTTGTGACCGCAGTCAAATTCCACGTGACCGTTGTTTCACGGTAATCTCCTCTTATGCACTCTGGACTTGTGTTGGTAGCACCCAACTTGCTAACGACCGTCAGGTCGCTAATGGCCTGGTACTCAGAGCTCTATTCTCCCTCTAACCACTCTGAAATCAATGGAAATACAATGGAAAATCACATGAAACACTTATCATCAAAACAGTATAATGCTTTTAAAACCCTCACTGTGATGATCAATTTGAAGAGGTTGAAACATAGTTATTGTGGATGTTGTTTCAAAGCCTAACACAGCAAAATAGACAGCTCTTTCAAAAGTGATGACTAATTCAAACACCCATATGCATGTTAGAGCTTCTGCATAGGCTTATACACTGGACACAGACAGACTGGGGTGGAGGAGGTGGAGGAGTGGGGGACAGACAGACAACCAGACACAGACAGACTGGGGTGGAGGACAGACAGACAACCAGACACAGACAGACGGGGGTGGAGGAGTGGGGGACAGACAGACAACCAGACACAGACAGATGGGAGTGGAGGAGTGGGGGACAGACAGACAACCAGACACAGACAGACTGGGGTGGAGGAGTGGGGGACAGATAGACAACCAGACACAGACAGACTGGGGTGGAGGAGTGGGGGACAGACCGACAACCAGACACAGACAGACTGGGGTGGAGGAGTGGGGGACAGATAGACAACCAGACACAGACAGACTGGGGTGGGGGACAGACAGACAACCAGACACAGACAGACTGGGGTGGAGGAGTGGGGGACAGATAGACAACCAGACACAGACAGATGGGGGTGGAGGAGTGGGGGACAGACAGACAACCAGACAACCAGACAGACTGGGGTGGGGGACAGACAGACAACCAGACACAGACAGACTGGGGTGGGGGACAGACAGACAACCAGACACAGACAGACAGGGGTGGAGGAGTGGGGGACAGACAGACAACCAGACACAGACAGATGGGGGTGGAGGAGTGGGGGACAGACAGACAACCAGACACAGACAGACTGGGGTGGAGGAGTGGGGGACAGATAGACAACCAGACACAGACAGATGGGGGTGGAGGAGTGGGGGACAGACAGACAACCAGACACAGACAGACTGGGGTGGAGGAGTGGGGGACAGACAGACAACCAGACACCGACAGATGGGGGTGGAGGAGTGGGGGACAGACAGACAACCAGACACAGACAGACTGGAGTGGGGGACAGACAGACAACCAGACAGACTGGGGTGGGGGACAGACAGACAACCAGACACAGACAGACAGGGGTGGAGGAGGTGGAGGAGTGGGGGGACAGATAGACATGGAGGCAGCGTGGGTACCTAAAAGTGGGCTTCCTGTGGTGAGCTATTGACTCTGGGCTGAAGTGATTAGAGTTTCATTCGTGCCGCACTATGTCTATCTCTCTAGATCCATACAGGAACATGGAGAGATGAAGATTGAGGAAAGGATTGACGAGGTGAGTTCTCTCTTCCTCACTGTTTTTCCCATCATGCAATGTATGATCAATATGAATAATATGTCCCCAGTACAAAATCCTCCGTCCAACAGTGTACACACACACACAGTGTACACACACACACAGTGTACACACAGTGTACACACACACACACTGACATGACTGTGTGTGGAGGCATTTTAATTCATACTCCCAGTCAGAGGCCTGACACCTGAGGTGTTCAAACATCTTGCCACTTTTCTCGTTGTGCTGCGAAGTTCAGTTTTTATCCTCTTTATCTGTCTGTTTGTTATATTTACCCTGAAGGCCCAAACACCCGCTGAGGTAGAGCTGTAAATTATGCCGATATAGACAGACTGATAGGCCCAATGGGAGGCATTACAAATGATGATTTGGAGCAGGAATGGATGTCTGGAGACTCCTCCTCCTGGCAGGCCACACTGTGCTTCTGTTCCAGCTCAGCACTAAACACACCTGTTTCTAGTTGTCCTGTATACTGGACACTGTGTCACTGTGTCACCCTGGGATGTGTTTAAGCAATGTGTACGGTTTGTTACTACAAGTGTTACTATAAGGTAGTGAATATGGATTGGCTATCACTGTGTGGGAGAGAGAATTATCAGTCTGTTACTGAATCAAAATGGCATCTTTATCTCTGTCAATTTCCTCATTAGAATAGGGCTCTTTTGTATGTTACGGTTCAAAGTGGCTCTGAAGGCTCATTTCTGGGTGTCTGCGCAGGCTTTTATCCAGGGTGACATTTCTCCCCAGACACAGTGATCTCTGATTAGACATCTCACGCCAATAAGGGGGGGGGGGGGGTGTTGTTGTCTGGGAATGGAACAAGCAAAACTGTTTGTGTGCGTGTACAATGCAAGCTTAAGGGAATTACAACAAACTAAATGATTGATGTGTCACTTAGTCTTGTCGTTGGGTGCGTTTGTAAACCCGACAGGCAAAACAGTTCCACATGACATCACTCCTCAGCAGATGAGCATTACCTTTACACTGTGTGTGTCCTTACAGCAGGATAATACCATGGTAACACATTATCCCTGCAGGATCAGTCTTATCTGTCTTTATATTCTTCTCTCTATCTGTCTCTCTTTCTCACAGGCAGTTGCTCCCCTCAGAGAGAAGATCCGGGATTTGGAGCTGAGGTATGTCTGTTTCATCACACACCTGCAAACACACCTGCAAACACAAACACAAACACAAACACACACACACACACACACACACACACACACACACACACACGCACACGCACACGCACACACGCACACGCACACGCACACGCAGAGTTAATCTCCCAGCAGTGGAATGCTTATTCATACCTGGTCTGCTGTGCTGCAGATGCTCCATATCTTACACAGGCAATCTACAGTTCAAACAATAATAATGCAGAACACCCCGCCTCAGTTTTGGTAAACAGCTATTATAATATTTCATATATAGTAATACATAAATGGAGCTATGGGTGTCTCAGAGAGAGAGGGACTGTGTCTCAGAGAGAGAGAGGGACTGTGTCTCAGAGAGAGAGAGGGACTGTGTCTCAGAGAGAGAGAGGGACTGTGTCTCAGAGAGAGAGAGGGACTGTGTCTCAGAGAGAGAGAGGGACTGTGTCTCAGAGAGAGAGAGGGACTGTGTCTCAGAGAGAGAGAGGGACTGTGTCTCAGAGAGAGAGAGGGACTGTGTCTCAGAGAGAGAGAGGGACTGTGTCTCAGAGAGAGAGAGGGACTGTGTCTCAGAGAGAGAGAGGGACTGTGTCTCAGAGAGAGAGAGGGACTGTGTCTCAGAGAGAGAGAGGGACTGTGTCTCAGAGAGAGAGAGGGACTGTCTCAGAGAGAGAGAGAGGGACTGTGTCTCAGAGAGAGAGAGAGGGACTGTGTCTCAGAGAGAGAGAGAGGGACTGTGTCTCAGAGAGAGAGAGAGGGACTGTGTCTCAGAGAGAGAGAGAGGGACTGTGTCTCAGAGAGAGAGAGAGAGTGACTGTGTCTCAGAGAGAGAGAGAGTGACTGTGTCTCAGAGAGAGAGAGAGGGACTGTGTCTCAGAGAGAGAGAGAGAGGGACTGTGTCTCAGAGAGAGAGAGAGAGGGACTGTGTCTCAGAGAGAGAGAGAGAGAGGGACTGTGTCTCAGAGAGAGAGAGGGGACTGTGTCTCAGAGAGAGAGAGAGGGACTGTGTCTCAGAGAGAGAGAGAGGGACTGTGTCTCAGAGAGAGAGAGAGGGACTGTGTCTCAGAGAGAGAGAGAGGGACTGTGTCTCAGAGAGAGAGAGAGGGACTGTGTCTCAGAGAGAGAGAGAGGGACTGTGTCTCAGAGAGAGAGAGAGGGACTGTGTCTCAGAGAGAGAGAGAGGGACTGTGTCTCAGAGAGAGAGAGAGGGACTGTGTCTCAGAGAGAGAGAGAGGGACTGTGTCTCAGAGAGAGAGAGAGGGACTGTGTCTCAGAGAGAGAGAGGGACTGTGTCTCAGAGAGAGAGAGGGACTGTGTCTCAGAGAGAGAGAGGGACTGTGTCTCAGAGAGAGAGAGGGACTGTGTCTCAGAGAGAGAGAGGGACTGTGTCTCAGAGAGAGAGAGGGACTGTGTCTCAGAGAGAGAGAGGGACTGTGTCTCAGAGAGAGAGAGGGACTGTGTCTCAGAGAGAGAGAGGGACTGTGTCTCAGAGAGAGAGAGGGACTGTGTCTCAGAGAGAGAGAGGGACTGTGTCTCAGAGAGAGAGAGGGACTGTGTCTCAGAGAGAGAGAGAGGGACTGTGTCTCAGAGAGAGAGAGGGACTGTGTCTCAGAGAGAGAGAGGGACTGTGTCTCAGAGAGAGAGAGGGACTGTGTCTCAGAGAGAGAGAGGGACTGTGTCTCAGAGAGAGAGGGACTGTCTGAGAGGGTGTGTGTGTGTGTGTCAGAGAGGGTGGGTGTGTCAGAGAGGGTGTGTGTGTGTCAGAGAGGGTGTGTGTGTGTCAGAGGGTGTGTGTGTCTGAGACACTGGAGGTGGCAGAACGGAGTGGTTGGGGTGTAGGGTTTGAGCATAGCCTGAAGGTAGGGAGGGTCAGTTTCTCTTGCACCGCGGTCTTGTTGTGGATGTGAGCTTGAACTGGTAGCCAGTGGAGTGTGCAGAGTGACATGGGGTTACTTTGTAAGGTTGAACACCAGGCAGGCTGTCGCGTTCTGGATAAGTTGCAGAGGTTTGATGGCACAAGGTAGCTCAGGGAGCCCAGCTAACAGAGAGCTGCAATAGTTTAGACGGGAGTTGACCAAATCTGCGCCGCTTCCTGTGTGAGGTAGGGTCTTAATCTGCGGCTGTTGTAGAGCATGAACCTGCAGGAGCAAGTCACAGCTTTGATGTTTGCAGAGAATGACAGGGTGTTGCATTTCGCTACACTCGCAATAACATCTGCTAACCATGTGTATGTGAACAATGAAATTTGATTTGTTGTCCAGAGCCCAATGTTCTGTTTCTCTAGAGAGAAATCGGATCATTCACGAGAGAAATCAAATCAAGAACTATGTAAGAGTTGTAGTTTTCATAAAGCAAAATATTCAACCTAGCTCATTGCAGAAACGTGGTAATTAACTACAATGACCATAATCCATTGCGCCCGTTCTTTCAGACTCGGACAGAGACTTTTACAACTACAACGTTAGGTTTGATGCACACAGACCGCATGAGAGAGGAACGTGCACAACACAACAACGAGAAGGAGGGATAGAGTTTTTTTTTTTACTTTAATTTTTTTTAAAATTCCCCTTTTAATTTTATAATAAAAAAACAAAACATGTTTTATTTTACTTTCATGTAAACTAGGCAAGTCAGTTAAGAACAAATTCTTATTTTCAATGACGACAGATTTTGACCTTGTCAGCTCAGGGATTCGATCTTGCAACCTTCCGGTTACTAGTCCAACGCTCTAACCACGAGGCTCTCTGCCGCCCAATTGTATATCCTGCAAGAGCGAAATGTGTCAGTCTAGCGATGTTTCTGCTGCAGAACATGTCATCTTTGCAAAACAATGGCCACCCAACTGATACAAATAATCATGATATAGTCTTGTTCTGCCTACTTTGCTGTTTGCATTTCATTTAGAAGGTTTATGGGGAATGTATTTCTGTCTACCCACAAGATGCCAGTTATCATTAGCATCGCTACCTGGCTACATACGGACTGATACAAACGAGCGCACAAAACAGGCAGACGGGCAAAATTGCTGGAAATGAATTGGCAGATATTGTGTTAAGTTTGGCTTTTTATGCCAGTAGTGGTAACCAGGGTTGGGATAATGTCAATGTGGCTTTGATTGGAAAGTAGCCAGGAGCTTTATGTGTATGACAGTTTACGATGGAACACATAGAAAAACGCATGTACTTTCTTTCAGATTAGATTGGCAAGCTACTCACAGTGGGGATATGAGTTACTCGTAGCTGGCGTTCTACCTGTTGGAGGCCCCTGATCTAGGAGCATGAGAACAAGAGGAGAGACGGTCAGCTTTGGCAGTGCAGGTCTCCATGATCTAGGAGGATGAGAACCAGACGAGAGACGGTCAGCTTTGGCAGTGCAGGTCTCCATGTTCTAGGAGGATGAGAACCAGACGAGAGACGGTCAGCTTTGGCAGTGCAGGTCTCCATGATCTAGGAGGATGAGAACCAGACGAGAGACGGTCAGCTTTGGCAGTGCAGGTCTCCATGATCTAGGAGGATGAGAACCAGACGAGAGACAGTCAGCTTTGGCAGTGCAGGTCTCCATGATCTAGGAGGATGAGAACCAGACGAGAGACGGTCAGCTTTGGCAGTGCAGGTCTCCATGATCTAGGAGGATGAGAACCAGACGAGAGACGGTCAGCTTTGGCAGTGCAGGTCTCCATGATCTAGGAGGATGAGAACCAGACGAGAGACGGTCAGCTTTGGCGGTGCAGGTCTCCATGATCTAGGAGGATGAGAACCAGACGAGAGACGGTCAGCTTTGGCGGTGCAGGTCTCCATGATCTAGGAGGATGAGAACCAGACGAGAGACGGTCAGCTTTGGCAGTGCGTAGAACCTCCATGACACAGAGGAGAGTAGTCTCAGTTGAGTGACCCGTCTTGAAGCCTGACTAGTTAGGGTCAAGAAGATCGTTCTGAGAGAGTTGTTAAAAGACTGAAAGCTCAACTATTTTAGAGAGAAAAAGAAAGGGGTTGTGTCTGTTTGTGTGAATCTGCAAACTAAAGCCCTGTGAGAACAGTGGGTGTTCTACCCTAAATCATTCTGGACGATAGTAGGTGGAAATGTTAATATTGGGGTAAGATCATGTTGGAGTTTGGTAACAGATAGCGGTGTTGATGTATCTTTCTGTCATTGGGGTGTGTGTGCCCCCCAAGTCCTCTCTGCAGTGTAGTCTCTTGAGGCAGAGAGATCTGATTCCACTAACTAGGTTATCAGGTGTGAAGGACAAACTTGGTCTTAGCTCACACTGCTCCATCTATAAGGGCATACTTGTTCATCACAGCCCTCCAGACACATTGTGCAGTCCTTGAGTTGGGCACTGTACCTCATTACAACCTCTGAGATTTACCTGTGAAGTTATAGTCACTTACCTCCTTCTATTTCCTTCAGACTCACTCACTCATGAATGAGTGAATGAATGAATATACACACACACACACACACACAGAGAGACACAAACACACTAGGTTTGGTCAGTATCCAGATTTTCACACCTTCATAATGACCTTGTGCCATACCGGGATATTCGGTAATACCGGCACTGAACACAAAATGCGCTATTTTCAACCACCAATGAGCCTTCAAGAATCTAAAAGGTAGCAATGCTAACAAGCACTTGTAAAATCCCACAGAGAACGCTAAATGCTAACAAGCACTTGTAAAATCCCACAGAGAATGCTAAATGCTAACAAGCACTTGTAAAATCCCACAGAGAACGCTAAATGCTAACAAGCACTTGTAAAATACCACAGAGAACGCTAAATGCTAACAAGCACTTGTAAAATCCCACAGAGAACGCTAAATGCTAACAAGCACTTGTAAAATCCCACAGAGAACGCTAAATGCTAACAAGCACTTGTAAAATCCCACAGAGAACGCTAAATGCTAACAAGCACTTGTAAAATCCCACAGAGAACGCTAAATGCTAACAAGCACTTGTAAAATCCCACAGAGAACGCTAAATGCTAACAAGCACTTGTAAAATATCACAGAGAATGCTAAATGCTAACAAGCACTTGTAAAATCCCACAGAGAACGCTAAATGCTAACAAGCAATTGTAAAATCCCACAGAGAACGCTAAATGCTAACAGTCTCTGGCCTAAAGTATTTGCAGGACAGGCATTCCAGGTCAAATTTCTACAAGTAACTTAAAAAAATGCTACTCACACTTTGCTGCACGGACAAAACAAATATTAGACCGCAAGGCTCTTGATCCAGGAGGGGGTTCTCTGATGTTACCTTGACAACCCTGACACTTGAGTTTAGAACATGTGTCAAACTCATTCCACAGAGGGCTGAGTGTCTGCGGTCTTCTCTCCTCCTTGGACTTACATTTTTTTTAAAAATGAAATGAGGTCACTAGTTATTACGTAACTCCCCTCACCTGGTTGTCTGTCTTAATTGAAAGGAAAAAACTAAAATCCGTGGACACCAGGCTCTCCATGGAATGAGTTTGACACCCCTGTTTTAGAAGAAGCTAACCACTTAGCTAGATATCTAACTATTTACTAAATTAGCATACCAAATGCACAACTGCAGAGCATTTATCACATTTTCATACAGTTAACTTAATAGTTATAAGATATCTAGCAGGCAAACATTAAGTTGTGAACTCTATACTGTAACTAGATCACATGCCGAGTGCTGCACAACAGTGAGTAACTAGCAAGGCTCCGGTCTCTCGTTGTTGTGTGCTTGTAAACAAACACTATGTGACTGGAGACTACCAGTACGCTTCAGTATGAAAAATGATGTGACAGGTGAAATGAAGAATGTAATCTCATAATATATTGCACAAGTTGGCCGCAGGTATTTACTCAAAAGGTAGCTACAAATATTCACATTTATATATATATATATATATATATATATATATAAACTAAACTTCTAAGACAATGTACAGAACAAAAAGATAAATGCAACATGCAACAATTTCAAAGATTTTACTGAGTTACAGTTCATATAAGGAATAAATTCATTAGGCCCTAATCTATGGATTTCACATGACTGGGAATACAGATGTGTATCTGTTGGTCACAGATACCTTAATTAAAGGTAGGGAGGTGGATCAGAAACCCAGTTAGTATCTGATGTGACCACCTTTCGCCTCATGCAGCGCAACACATCTCCTTCACATAGAGTTGATCAGGCTGTTGATTGTGCCTTGTGGAATGTTGTCCCTGGTATACCGCCTAACTCACACACACACACACACACACACACACACACACACACACACACACAGAGAGTCATCAGAAGGTCCCCAGGCATGATTAATCATGGAACTAAATCCCATATCAATGCCTCTCTGGGCACCTGTCTGCCCCACGTTAAGTTCACCCAGCTTCCTGAGTACACCTCTTAAAGACTCACCATGCCGTCTCGACCAAACACGGCCAAATTGGATGGAAATCTAATTTCACCCTAACGGCACATTTTTCAGAGATAAGTCGTGAGGGGGACAAATCAGTAGTGAGCGAGAAGGACTGAGAAGCAGGAAAAATCAATCGGTTTTTGCAAATCAATCCCAGAACAACAGCAAAGGACCTTGTGAAGATGCTGGCGGAAACCGGTTCAAAAGTATCTATATCCACACTATATCCACGGGTCCTATTTCGCCATAACCTGATAGGCCGTTCAGCAAGGAAGAAGTCACTGCTCCAAAACCGCCACAAAAACCCAGACTGCGGTTTGCAACTGCACATGGGGACAAAGATCGTACTTTTTGGAGAAATGTCCTCTGGTCTGATGAAACAAATATAGAATTGTTTGGGCATAATGACCATCATTATGTTTGGAGGAAAAAGGGGGAGGCTTGCAAGCCGAAGAACACCATCCCAACCGTGAAGCACGGGGGTGTCAGCATCTTGTGGGGGTGTTTTGCTCCAGAAGGGACTGGTGCACTTCACAAATATATATTTGGATATATTGAAGCAACATCTCAAGGCATCAGTTAAAGCTTGGTCGCAAACGGGTCTTCCAAATGGACAATGACCCCAAACATACTTCCAAAGTTGTGGTAAAATGGCTTAAGGACAACAAAGTCAAGGTATTGGAGTGGCCATCACAAAGCCCTGACCTCAATCAGTTCTTGGAGGGGGGAATGACTCCTGTTCTGTTAGGTAACATATCGGCCCCACAATGGCCTTGAATGGGCTGTGTGATTAGGGTGAAATGGTGAATATGTCTCCCTCTTTTCTGATTTCTGATGGTTTAGGGGGTAGATAGTTTGCAACTCCCCAAAGAAAAGAATGTGTTGTCACGCTGGTTATGTGTTTTTTCCATCTCCCTCTTCCCTGTGGCCCAGTCTCCCCTGTGGCCCAGTCTCCCCTGGGGGGGATATGGAGGGCCACGACACACACGGCTCCCTGCCACGACACACACGGCTCCCTGCCACGACACACACGGCTCCCTGCCACGACACACACGGCTCCCTGCCACGACACACACGGCTCCCTGCCACGACACACACGGCTCCCTGCCACGATACACACGGCTCCCTGCCACGACACACACGGCTCCCTGCCACGACACACACGGCTCCCTGCCACGACACACACCTCTGCCTGCCACGACACACACCTCTGCCTGCCACGACACACACCTCTGCCTGCCACGACACACACCTCTGCCTGCCACGACACACACCTCTGCCTGCCACGACACACACCTCTGCCTGCCACGACACACACCTCTGCCTGCCACGACACACACCTCTGCCTGCCACGACACACACCTCTGCCTGCCACGACACACACCTCTGCCTGCCACGACACACACCTCTGCCTGCCACGACACACACCTCTGCCTGCCACGACACACACGGCTCCCTGCCACGACACACACGGCTCCCTGTCACGACACACACGGCTCCCTGTCACGACACACACGGCTCCCTGTCACGACACACACGGCTCCCTGTCACGACACACACTGCTCCCTGTCACGACACACACTGCTCCCTGTCACGACACACACTGCTCCCTGTCACGACACACACTGCTCCCTGTCACGACACACACTGCTCCCTGTCACGACACACACTGCTCCCTGCCACGACACACACGGCTCCCTGTCACGACACACTGCTCCCTGTCACGACACACTGCTCCCTGTCACGATCACACTGCTCCGTGTCACGACACACTGCTCCCTGTCACGATCACACTGCTCCCTGCCACGATCACACTGCTCCCTGCCACGATCACACTGCTCCCTGTCACGATCACACTGCTCCCTGCCACGATCACACTGCTCCCTGCCACAATCACACTGCTCCCTGCCACAATCACACTGCTCCCTGCCACAATCACACTGCTCCCTGCCACAATCACACTGCTCCCTGTCACAATCACACTGCTCCCTGCCACAATCACACTGCTCCCTGCCACAATCACACTGCTCCCTGCCACAAGCACACTGCTCCCTGCCACAAGCACACTGCTCCCTGCCACAAGCACACTGCTCCCTGCCACAATCACACTGCTCCCTGCCACAATCACACTGCTCCCTGCCACAATCACACTGCTCCCTGCCACAATCACACTGCTCCCTGCCACAATCACACTGCTCCCTGCCACAATCACACTGCTCCCTGCCACAATCACACTTCTCCCTGCCACGACACGCACTGCTCCCTGCCACAATCACACTGCTCCCTGCCACAATCACACTGCTCCCTGTCACGAC
The DNA here is from genome assembly GCF_002021735.2 of Oncorhynchus kisutch. Taxonomy (NCBI): domain Eukaryota; kingdom Metazoa; phylum Chordata; class Actinopteri; order Salmoniformes; family Salmonidae; genus Oncorhynchus; species Oncorhynchus kisutch. The sequence goes on along the minus strand of NC_034175.2, from coordinate 67,482,988 downwards.
ACACACGGCTCCCTGTCACGACACACACGGCTCCCTGTCACAATCACACTGCTCCCTGTCACAATCACACTGCTCCCTGCCACGACACACACTGCTCCCTGCCACAATCACACTGCTCCCTGCCACGACACACACGGCTCCCTGCCACGACACACACGGCTCCCTGTCACAATCACACTGCTCCCTGTCACAATCACACTGCTCCCTGTCACAATCACACTGCTCCCTGTCACAATCACACTGCTCCCTGTCACAATCACACTGCTCCCTGCCACAATCACACTGCTCCCTTTCACAATCACACTGCTCCCTGTCACGACACACACTGCTCCCTGCCACAATCACACTGCTCCCTGTCACAATCACACTGCTCCCTGCCACAATCACACTGCTCCCTGCCACGACACACACTGCTCCCTGCCACGACACACACTGCTCCCTGCCACGACACACACTGCTCCCTGCCACGACACACACTGCTCCCTGCCACGACACACACTGCTCCCTGCCACGACACACACTGCTCCCTGCCACGACACACACTGCTCCCTGCCACGACACACACTGCTCCCTGTCACAATCACACTGCTCCCTGTCACAATCACACTGCTCCCTGCCACAATCACACTGCTCCCTGTCACAATCACACTGCTCCCTGTCACAATCACACTGCTCCCTGCCACGACACACACTGCTCCCTGTCACAATCACACTGCTCCCTGTCACAATCACACTGCTCCCTGTCACAATCACACTGCTCCCTGCCACAATCACACTGCTCCCTGTCACAATCAGTGTTAACCCACAGGCCAGAGGGGCCAAGCCTAATAATAAGCCCAGATGATGTCCCTAAAGAGGTCCTCTACTGTTCTGTTCTGGACTGTTACTCATCTCTCAGCATGATAGACCCAGTAGCCTTACAGCTCTCATCAACATGATGCTCACACATGACTTATAGATGGATATCATGGCTTTGATTTGTATTAATGTACTTTCCTCCAATCGAAGGTTTAATTTCTGGAATGTTTATCCTGATTTCCAGTTTCTCTCAGAAATACCCCCCTGTGAAGTTCCTCTCGGAGAAGGATCGGAAAAGGATTTTGGTGAGTGTTTCAAAATGCATGCACCCCACACACAAACACACACGTTCCTCTCTTACCTCTGAGATCACAACCCTGGACCTAAAGCATGAATCTGTTTCATGGTTCCATCTCTACCTCTTCTACCCATCCTCCTTTCCTGCTGCCCTCAGCCAGTCAGCCCTTAGACGTCCAATTACTTTTAAATTTTCTCTCTGGTCGTCATTCTTCCCTGGCTTGACACTCAAAAAAAATAATAATATATATATATATATATACACAGTGCCTTGCGAAAGTATTCGGCCCCCTTGAACTTTGCGACCTTTTGCCACATTTCAGGCTTCAAACATAAAGATATAAAACTGTATTTTTTTTGTGAAGAATCAACAACAAGTGGGACACAATCACGAAGTGGAACGACATTTATTGGATATTTCAAACTTTTTTAACAAATCAAAAACAGAAAAATTGGGTGTGCAAAATTATTCAGCCCCCTTAAGTTAATACTTTGTAGCGCCACCTTTTGCTGCGATTACAGCTGTAAGTCGCTTGGGGTATGTCTCTATCAGTTTTGCACATCGAGAGACTGAATTTTTTCCCCATTCCTCCTTGCAAAACAGCTCGAGCTCAGTGAGGTTGGATGGAGAGCATTTGAACAGCAGTTTTCAGTTCTTTCCACAGATTCTCGATTGGATTCAGGTCTGGACTTTGACTTGGCCATTCTAACACCTGGATATGTTTATTTTTGAACCATTCCATTGTAGATTTAGCTTTATGTTTTGGATCATTGTCTTGTTGGAAGACAAATCTCCGTCCCAGTCTCAGGTCTTTTGCAGACTCCATCAGGTTTTCTTCCAGAATGGTCCTGTATTTGGCTCCATCCATCTTCCCATCAATTTTAACCATCTTCCCTGTCCCTGCTGAAGAAAAGCAGGCCCAAACCATGATGCTGCCACCACCATGTTTGACAGTGGGTATGGTGTGTTCAGGGTGATGAGCTGTGTTGCTTTTACGCCAAACATAACGTTTTGCATTGTTGCCAAAAAGTTCAATTTTGGTTTCATCTGACCAGAGCACCTTCTTCCACATGTTTGGTGTGTCTCCCAGGTGGCTTGTGGCAAACTTTAAATGACACTTTTTATGGATATCTTTAAGAAATGGCTTTCTTCTTGCCACTCTTCCATAAAGGCCAGATTTGTGCAATATACGACTGATTGTTGTCCTATGGACAGAGTCTCCCACCTCAGCTGTAGATCTCTGCAGTTCATCCAGAGTGATCATGGGCCTCTTGGCTGCATCTCTGATCAGTCTTCTCCTTGTATGAGCTGAAAGTTTAGAGGGACGGCCAGGTCTTGGTAGATTTGCAGTGGTCTGATACTCCTTCCATTTCAATATTATCGCTTGCACAGTGCTCCTTGGGATGTTTAAAGCTTGGGAAATCTTTTTGTATCCAAATCCGGCTTTAAACTTCTTCACAACAGTATCTCGGACCTGCCTGGTGTGTTCCTTGTTCTTCATGATGCTCTCTGCGCTTTTAACGGACCTCTGAGACTATCACAGTGCAGGTGCATTTATACGGAGACTTGATTATACACAGGTGGATTGTATTTATCATCATTAGTCATTTAGGTCAACATTGGATCATTCAGAGATCCTCACTGAACTTCTGGAGAGAGTTTGCTGCACTGAAAGTAAAGGGGCTGAATAATTTTGCACGTCCAATTATTCAGTTTTTGATTTGTTAAAAAAGTTTGAAATATCCAATAAATGTCGTTCCACTTCATGATTGTGTCCCACTTGTTGTTGATTCTTCACAAAAACATACAGTTTTATATCTTTATGTTTGAAGCCTGAAATGTGGCAAAAGGTCGCAAAGTTCAAGGGGGCCGAATACTTTCACAAGGCACTGTATATATATGTGTTAACTCCCTCAGAGATATATATATCTCTCTGAGGGAGTTAACATATATTGCCCTGTGGAGAATCATACCTTTTTGATCAGATCTCTGCTCTGAAACCATGTCAGGGAACATGTGTGTGTGTGTACGTTACTATGTGCCTGTGGCAGTAACTTCAGTGCCTGTTGTGCTGCTCTGAGGCTGAGAGCCCCAACAGGGTCATGATTTCCTGGGCTTGCGTAAGCCACCACTCACTGGACATTTGAGTTGACTCCCCACTGAGTTGTCTGGCTGGCAAACCTAGTTCCATACTAAACACATCCTCTCGTATACATCTGATCATTTCCCATTAGGGATTACACTTTCGGACAGGTCTGTTGTGTCTGTCCAGCTGGTTGGCTGGCTGCTAGACCCGCATCCAAACATATTACACTTGCTCTTTAATGGACAACCAACAGCAACTAGCTTGAAGGCACACTAGGGATTAGGCCTAATCTTCAGGGCAGGTCTGTCTGACTGAAATGGTTCTTTCCCAATCTCAATATAAACAGCTTTCTATTAACCTCAGCCTATACTATTATTCTCTTTCTCCCCCATGTTATTCTCCCCCATGTTATTCTCCCCCAAGTTAGATGTCCCAAGTTGTCTCTTGTATCTGAAGTTAAGATTTTACCAGAATTCGGACACACTGAAAGTTTGCTCTCTCTCCCGTCTTCCCTCTGAAATGGTTATCCTGAACTAGATCCATGTTACTCTGTCATGGTTATCCTGAACTAGATCCATGTTACTCTGTCATGGTTATCCTGAATTAGATCCATGTTACTCTGTCTAGATGGTTTTGGTGCCCTCTGTCTCCTCCCCCGTCTCATGGTGGTGATCCTCTATGCCCCGGTCTAGATCATAGGCAGGGTGGTCTTCGTGGAGTCTTTCTCCCTCCCTCCCTCATGGTGTAACCCTCTATCCCCTAGATAACGGGCGGCGCAGGCTTTGTTGGCTCCCATCTGACTGATAAGCTGATGATGGACGGCCATGAGGTGACGGTGGTGGACAACTTCTTCACTGGCCGCAAGAGGAACGTGGAGCACTGGATCGGCCACGAGAACTTTGAGCTCATCAACCACGACGTGGTGGAGCCGCTCTACATCGAGGGTGAGAGAAGACGCACACAGACACACACGCACAGAAACACACACGCACAGACACACACACGCACAGAAACGCACACGCACAGAAACGCACAGAAACACACACGCACAGAAACACACACGCACAGAAACACACACGCACAGAAACACACACGCACAGAAACACACACGCACAGAAACACACACGCACAGAAACACACACGCACAGAAACACACACGCACAGACACACACACGCACAGAAACACACACGCGTACAATCACATATAGTGGCACATATAATAGGGACACTGAATAGACACGGATTGCCACACAGTACTGTAATCTCCTGCTTCGCTTAACTTGTGTTAGAAGACCAGGTGTGAGAATATACCACTAGATAGGCTGAAACCTCTCTCTCTCTCCCCCCTGTAATATTTGATCAGTCAGTCTGTCCAACAGGGCTTCTGGGCTGTTCCACCAATTCGGTGACTTTCGAGATGTGTAACTTGGTGAAAAAATAAGTTTGATTTCATCTAGTTTTAACATTCAGTCATAAAGAGCAAATGTTCAAGGTTTTCCCATCAAGAGGTTCAATAAATGACTATACTAACTGCTTATTCAGTGCCAAATTAATAGGGCCTCCTGAGTGGTGCAGAGGTCTAAGGCATTGCATCGCGGTGCTAGGGGTGTCACTACAGATCCGGTTTCAATCGCGGGCTGTGTCGCAGGCGGCAGCGACTGGGAGACTCATAAGTCAGCGCACAATTGGCCCAGCGTCGTCCGGGTTAGGGGGGTTTGGCCGGCTGGGATGTCCTTGTCCGATCGTACTCTAGCGACTCATTGTGGTGGCCGGGCGCATGCAAAAGGACTTCGGTCATAAGTGGAACCACCAAGACTCTCCCTAGAGCTTAGAGCCTAGAGCTATTCAGAATCGAGGGAAAGATGAACAGGGCAAAGTATAGAGAGATCCTTTATGGAAACCTGCTCCAGAGGGCTCAGGACCTCAGACTGGGGCGAAGGTTCACCTTCCAACAGGACAACAACCTTAAGCACACAGCCAAGACATCGCTCAAGTGGCTTCGGGACAAGTCTCAATGTCCTTGAGTGGCCCAACCAGATTCCGGAATTGAACCTGATCGAACATCTCTGGAGAGACCTGAAAATAGCTGTGCATCAATGCTCCCTTCCATCCTAACAGAGCTTGAGAGGATCTGCAGAGAAGAATGGGAGAAACTCCCCAAATACAGGTGTGCCAAGCTTGTAGCATTATACCCAAGAAGACTCCAGGCTGTAATCGCTGTGTAAAGGGTCTGAATACTTATGTGTGCGCAATGATTGTTGCCACGACCGGTGGTTAGACCAGTGATGTCGAGCGCTGGTGAGGGGGAGTAGACATGAAAGAAAGTGTTGCAATCACTGCCTTTTAGGTGGTTGTATCATACCGTCTCCTTCCTGAGCGGTATGATGGCTGCGTGGTCCCATGGTGTTACTATTGTTTGTACAGATGAACTTTGTACCTTCAGGCATTTGAAAATTGCTCCCAAGGATGAACCAGATTTGTGGAGGTCAAAATTTTTTCTGGGGTCTTGGCTGATTTCTTTTGATTTTCCCACGTCAAGCAAAGAGGCACTGAGTTTGAAGGTAGGCCTTGAAATACATCCACAGGTACACCTCCAATTGACTCAAATTATGTCAATTAGCCTATCAGAAGCTTCTAAAGCCATAACATCATGTTCTGGAATTTTCCAAGCTGTTTCAAGGCACAGTCAACTTAGTGTATGTAAACTTCTGACTCACTGGAATTGTGATATCATGCATTGTAAGTGAAATAATCTGTCTGTCTAAACAATTGTTGGAAAAATGACTTGTGTCATGCACAAAGTAGATGTCCTAACAGACTTGCCAAAACTATAGTTTGTTAACAAAAAATATGTGGAGTGGTTGAAAAACGAGTTTTAATGAGTCCATCCTAATTGTATGTAAACTTCCGGCTTCAACTGTACGTTTTTTGTGTTTTTTTAGGGCAATGGTGTCTAGATGGAATTTGCTCCTGGCATCTGGACCTTTTTTGGAACACCGTTATTTTTGTCTTTCTGAGATCTACAGTCAGGGCCCGGGTCTGACAGTGTCTGTGTAGAAGATCTAGTTGTTTCTGTAGGCCCTCCTTGGTTAGGGACAGAAGCACCAAACAGTAGACTTTTCACTTAAGATTCTAGTAGCGTGAGACCGGGTGCTGGTGTGCCTTCACCAATTCCTTTATATATATATATACACATGTTGAAGAGGGTGGGGCACAAGCTACATCCCTGTCTCACCCCACGGCCCTGTGGAAATAAAGTTTTTTTTGTTGCTGATTTTAAATGCGCACTTGTTGATTGTGTTCATGGATTTTAGAATATCTTTTGTTTTTCCCACAACACCGCTTTATATCAATTTGTATAGCAGACCCTCGTGCCAAATTGAGTCAAAAGCTTTTTTGAAATCAACAAAGCATGAAAATTACTTTGCCTTTGTTTTGGTTTGTTTGTTTGCCATTTACGGTGTGTAGGGTGAATACTGGTCTGTCATACGGTAATTTGGTAAAACGCCAATGTGACTAATGATAATGCAGAGGATTTCCCCAAGGTTACTGTTGACGCATATCCCACGGTAGTTATTGGGGTCAAATTTGTCTCCACTTTTGTGGATTGGGGTCCTTGTTTCCAACTATAGGGGAAGATGCCAGAGCTGAGGGTGATGTTACCAAGTTTAAGTAGAGCCAATTGGAATTTGTGGTCTGTATATTTGATCATTTAATTTAGGATACCATCAAAACCGCAGGCCTTTTGGGTTCGAGGATTTGTATTTTGTCCTGTAGTTCATTCAATGTAATTGGAGAATCCAGTGGGTTCTGATAGTCTTTAGTCGTTGATTCTAAGATTTGTATTTGATCATGTATATGTTTTTTTTACTGTTTTGTTTTTTGTTATAGAAACAAAAAGATTGGAAAAGTGGTTTATCCATACATCTACATTTTGGATAGATAGCTCTTTGTGTTGTTTGTTTAAATGTGTTCCAATTTTCCCAGAAGTGGTTAGAGTCTATGGATTCTTCACGTACATTGAGCTGATATCTGATGTGCTGTTCCTTCTTTCTTTCTTTTTTACGTAGTGTATTTCTGTATTGTTTTAGTGATTCACCATAGTGAAGGCTCAAGTTTTCTGGGTCTCTGTTTTTGGTTGGATAGGTTTCTCAATTTCTTTCTTAGTTTGATGCAGAAACCTATTTGTCATTGTTGTTAATTTTCTTAGGTTTTCTGCTTGACATTTTTAGATTTAATAGGGAAGCTGAGAGCTCAAATATATTGTTTAGGTTTTCTACTGTAAAGTTTACACCTTTACTATTACAGTGAAACATTTTGTCCAGGAAGTTATCTAGATGGGGTTGAATTTTTTGTTGCCTAATTGTTTTTTTGGTAGGTTTCTACACTACTTTCCTTCCATCTATAGCATTTCTTCATGTTATGCAGTTCCTTTGGCTTTGAAACCTCATTGACTATTGCACTGTTCAAGTAGACTGGGATTTTGCTGTGCTCTGATAGGGGTGTCAGTGGGCTGACTGTGAACGGTGTGAGAGACTCTGAGTTGAGGTCAGTGATAAAGTAATCTACAGTACTACTACCAAGGGATGAGCTCTAGGTGTACCTACCTGGAAGCCTACCATTGACTATGTACAGACCTAGCCTGCGACAGAGATACAGGAGTTGGACCCATTTTTGTTGGTTGTTTTGTCATAGTTGTGTCTAGGGGGGCATATTTGGGAGGGAATGCTGTCACCTCCAGGTAGGTGTTTTTCCCCCTGTGTGCTAAGAGTGTCAGGTTCTTGTCCACTTCTTGCATTTATGTCACCACTGACTAGTCTGTTGATCTCCCTCTATGATGGAGAAGCTGTCATCGTCAAAGTATGGGGATTCTACTGGGAGGATATAGATATACAATTTCCTTATTAATTTCTAGCCAGATGTAAAATGTTCCTCTTGACTAATTGAATAGTGTTGGTTAGGTCTCTCTCTCGCTGCCCTCTCTCTCTCGCTGCCCTCTCTCTCTCGCTGCCCTCTCTCTCTCGCTGCCCTCTCTCTCTCGCTGCCCTCTCGCACTCGCTGCCCTCTCGCTCTCGCTGCCCTCTCTCTCTCTGCCCTCTCTCGCTCTCTCTCTCTCGCTCTCACCCTCACTCTGCCCTACCTTTCTGATATTTCTGCTCTTTCTGCCCTCTCTCTCTCTGCCTCTCACCTGCCACCTCAACTCTCTTCTCTTTCTCATTTCCTTAGTCACACCTCTCACCTGTTTATTCCCTCACTTCTTTTCACCCTTCTAGCCACGGTGATCCCTCCCCCACCTCATCTCCCTCTTGTCTGCACTCTCCCCTCTTTCCTTCTCTCTCCCCTCTTTCCTTCTCTCTCTGTCCCCTCTCTCCATGCCCCCTGGACCCCCTCTCACCCCTCTACTTCCCCTTTGGCCCCTCTCCATAGAGCTATCCCCATGTCAGCGGCTCAATCTGATTGCAATGACGTCAGGTTGAATACTGGTTGTATAAGGGCGATTTATCAATGTATTTTTCCCTTCTCTATTTCCCCTCTTTCTCTCCTTCTCTATTTCCCCCCTCTTTCTCTCCTTCTCTATTTCCCCCCTCTTTCTCTCCTTCTCTATATCCCCCCTCGTTCTCTCCTTCTCTATTTCCCCCCTCTTTCTCTCCTTCTCTATTTCCCCCCTCTTTCTCTCCTTCTCTATTTCCCCCCTCTTTCTCTCCTTCTCTATTTCCCCCCTCTTTCTCTCCTTCTCTATTTCCCCCCTCTTTCTCTCCTTCTCTATTTCCCCCCTCTTTCTCTCCTTCTCTATTTCCCCCCTCTTTCTCTCCTTCTCTATTTCCCCCCTCTTTCTCTCCTTCTCTATTTCCCCCCTCGTTCTCTCCTTCTCTATTTCCCCCCTCGTTCTCTCCTTCTCTATTTCCCCCCTCGTTCTCTCCTTCTCTATTTCCCCCCTCGTTCTCTCCTTCTCTATTTCCCCCCTCGTTCTCTCCTTCTCTATTTCCCCCCTCGTTCTCTCCTTCTCTATTTCCCCCCTCGTTCTCTCCCTCTCGTTCTACACGTATTCTAGGTCAGAACCGTCCAGAGTAGTGATGCTAGTCGGGCGGGCGGGTGTGGGCAGCGAACGGTTGAAAAGCATGCATTTGGTTTTGCTAGCGTTTAAGAGCAGTTGGAGGCCACAGAAGGAGTGTTGTATAGCATTTAACCTCGTTTGGAGGTTAGTTAACACAGTGGTACCCCCATAGAGACTGCCAGAGGTCCGGACAACAGCACTCCGATTTTACACACTGAACTCTGTCTGCGAAGTAGTTGGTGAGGCAGTCATTTGAGAAACCAAGGCTATTGAGTCTGCCAATAAGAATACGGTGATTGACAGAGTCGAAAGCTTTGGCCAGGTCGATGAAGACTGCTGCACAGTACTGTCTTTTATCGATGGCGGTTATGATATCATTTAGTACCTTGAGCGTGGCTGAGGTGCCCCCATGACCAGCTCGGAAACCGGATTGCACAGTGGAGAAGGTACGTTGGGATTTGAAATGGTCAGAGATCTGTTTACTATCTTGGCTTTCAAAGACTTTAGAAAGGCAGGGCAGGATGGATATAGGTCTGCTTTCCAATCTTTAGGGATCTCGGACGAAACGAAAGAGAGGTTGAACAGACTGGTAATAGGGATTGCAACAATGGCGGTGGATAATTTTAGAAATAGAGGGTCCAGATTGTCTAGCCCAACTGATTTGTACGGGTCCAGGTTTTGCAGCTCTTTCAGAACATCTGCTGTCAGGATTTGGGTGAAGGAGAAGCTGGGAAGGCTCGGGCAAGTAGCTGCGAGGAGTGCGGAGCTGTTGGCGGGGTTGGGGTAGCCAGGAGGAAAGCATGGCAAGCCGTAGATAAATGCTTATTGAAATGTTTGATTATCATGGATTTATCGGTGGTGACCGTGTCGCCTAGCCTCAGTGCAGTGGGCAGCTGGGAAGAGGTGCTCTTGTTCTCCATGGACTTTACAGTGTCCCAAAACCTTTTGGAGTTAGAGCTACAGAATGCAAATTTCTCTTTGAAAAAGCTAGCCTTTGCTTTACTGACTGACTGTGTGTTGGTTCCTGACTTCCCTGAACAGTTGCATATCGCGGGGACTATTCGATGCTATTGCAGTCCGCCACATTATGTTTTTGTGCTGGTGAAGGACAGTCAGGTCTGGAGTGAAGCAAGGGCTATATCTGTTCTTAGTTGAAAGGGGCATTCTTATTTAACATGGTGAGGAAATTACTTTTAAAGAACGACCAGGCATCCTCGACTGACGGGATGTGGTCAATATCCTTCCAGGATACCCGGGCCAGGTTGATTAGAAAGGCCTGCTCGCAGAAGTGTTTTAAGGAGCGTTTGACAGTGATGAGGGGTGGTCGTTTGACCGCAGACCCATAGAGGATGCAGGCAATGAGGCAGTGATCGCTGAGGTCCTGATTGAAAACAGCGGCAGTGTATTTGGAGGGCAAGTTGGTCAGGGTAATATCTATGAGGGTGCCCGTGTTTTCAGATTTCGGGTTGTACCTGGTGGTTTCCTTGATCATTTGTGTGAGATTGGGGCCATCTAGCTTAGATTGTAGGACTGCTGGGGTGTTAAGCATATCCAATTTTAGGTCACCTAACAGAACAGAATGAACTCTGAAGATAGATTAGGGGCAATCAATTCAAATATGGTGTCCAGGGCACAGCTGGAAGCTGAGGGGGGTCTATAACAGGCTTTAGCAGTGAGAGACTTATTTCTGGAGTGATTAATTAAAAAAATTAGAAGCTCGAACTGTTTGGGCATAGACCTGGAAAGTATGACAGAACTTTTCAAGCTATCTCTGCTGTAGATTGCAACTCCGCCCCCTTTGGCAGTTCTATCTTGACAGAAAATGTTGTAGTTGGGTATGGAAATCTCAGAATTTTTGGTGGCCTTCCTAAGCTAGGATTTAGACACGGCTAGGACATCAGGGTTGGCGGAGTGTGCTAAAGCAGTGAGTAAAACAAACTTAGGGAGGAGGCTTCTGATGTTAACATGCATGAAACCAAGGCTTTTTCGATTACAGAAGTCAGGATGGCAGGAAGCTTGGCCTCAGTGATGTGCTGGGCCTTACGCACTACCCTCTGTAGTCCCTTGCGGTCGGAGGCCGAGCAGTTGCCATACCAGGCAGTAATGCAACCAGTCAGGATGCTCTCGAAGGTGCAGCTGTAGAACCTTTTGAGGATCTGAGGACCCATGCCAAATCTTTTCAGTCTCCTGTGGGGGAATAGGTTTCGTCGTGCCCTCTTCACGACTGTCTTGGTGTGCTTGGACCATGTTAGTTTGTTGGTAATGTGGACACCAAGGAACTTGAAGCTCTCGACCTGCTCCACCACAGCCCCGTCGATGAGAATGGGGGCGTGCTCGGTCCTCTTTTTTTCTGTATTCCACAATCCTCTCCTTTTGTCTTGATCACATTGAGGGAGAGGTTGTTGTCCTGGCACCACACGGCCAGGTCTCTGACCTCCTCCCTATAGACTGTCTCGTCGTCAGTGATCAGGCAACTGTTGTGTCATCGGCAAACTTAATGATGGTGTTGGATTCGTGCCTGGCCGTGCAGTCATTAATGAACAGGGAGTACAGGAGGGGACTGAGCACACACACCTGAGGGGCCCCTGTGTTGAGGATCAGCGTGGCGGCTGTGTTGTTACCTACCCTTACCACCTAGGGGTGGCCGTCAGGAAGTCCAGGATCCAGTAGCAGAGGGAGGTGTTTAGTCCCAGGGTCCTTAGCTTCTTGATGAGCTTTGAGGGCACTATGGTGTTGAATGCTGAGCTGTAGTCAATGAATAACATTCTCACATAGGTGTTCCTTTTGTCCAGGTGGGAAAGGGCACAGTGGAGGCAATAGAGATTGCATCATCTGTGGATCTTTTAGGGCGGTATGCAAATTGGAGTGGGTCTAGGGTTTCTGGGATAATGGTGTTGTGAGCAAGAACCAGCCTTTCAAAGCACTTTATGGCTACAGATGTGAGTGCTACGCGTAGGTAGTCATTTAGGCAGGTTACCTTAGTGTTCTTGGGCACAGGGACTATGGTGGTCTGCTTAAAACATGTTATTAGAGGCTCGGATTGGGAGAGGTTGAAAATATCAGTGAAGACACTTGCCAGTTGGTCAGCTCATGCTCTGAGGACGACTCCTGGTAACCCCTGCGGCCTTGTGAATGTTGACCTGTTTAATGGTCTTACTCACATCGGCTGTGGAGAGCATGATCACACAGTCTTCCGGAACAGCTGGTGCTCTCATGCATGTTTCAGTGTTATTAAAGCAGGAAGCACCTTTGACTCAATCAATGAAAAAGTGGTCAGATGAAGCAGATGCTAAGCTCACATCGGCTGAGCATCCTTCCAGTGCAGTAGCAGCTGATCATAACATCCTTCTGGTGCAGTAGCAGCTGACCATAACATCCTTCTGGTGCAGTAGCAGCTGATCATAACATCCTTCTGGTGCAGTAGCAGCTGATCATAACATTCTTCTAATGCAGTAGCAGCTGATCATAACATCCTTCTAATGCAGTAGCAGCTGACCATAACGTCCTTCTGGTGCGTTAGCAGCTGATCATAGCATCCTTCTGGTGCAGTAGCAGCTGATCATAACATCCTTCTGGTGCAGTAGCAGCTGATCATAGCATCCTTCTGGTGCAGTAGCAGCTGATCATAGCATCCTTCTAATGCAGTAGCAGCTGATCATAGCATCCTTCGAATGCAGTAGCAGCTGATCATAACATCCTTCTAGTGCAGTACCAGCTGATCATAACATCTTAATGCAGTAGCAGCTGATCATAACATCCTTCTAGTGCAGTAGAAGCTGATCATAACATCCTTCTGGTGCAGTAGCAGCTCATCATAACATCCTAATGTAGTAGCAGCTGGTCATAACATCCTTCACTATGATGTTATTTTCTACCAGACACCAACCACTGTTATTCATTGTGCCTTTACAATACCATGTCCTTAACGTATTCTTTCTGCAGGTGTGCGAATAATTACATTAATCTCTCTCCCCTCCTATTTTCTCTTTCCTCGCTTTCTCTCTCTCTCGTGCGCTCTCTCTCTCTCCCTCTCTCTCTCTCTCTCTCTCTCTCTCTCTCTCTCTCTCTCTCGTCGCTTTCTCCCCCCTACAGTGGACCAGATCTATCACCTGGCCTCTCCTGCCTCTCCTCCCAACTACATGTACAATCCCATCAAGACCCTGAAGACTAACACTATAGGAACCCTCAACATGCTGGGTGAGTCAAGAATTACACTGACTGGGTGCAGTGCAGTCCTATATTTTAGTCTAGTTTGGATCTATCAGTAAGGACTTTTCTTTGCATAGTTTTGTTTTGTGGTTTTGTAATTTCTACAGATTTGAATGGTAGTTCTGATTATATCTCCAAAACGATGGCAACCATCTTCACGGAAACTCCCTTGTCACTGTTTGACAGGCAGATATGAGTGGCTGATGATTATAATGAATGGACTGGTGACAAGGCAGGTTTCTCTGACAGTCAGTCGTCAGGGGGTACGGAACATGAGGGAGGAAAGTTAACAAATAACATGGAAGACTGGTCCCTCTAATTACTTCTCTCTCTCTCTCTCTCTCTCTCTCTCTCTCTCTCTCTCTCTCTCTCTCTCTCTCTCTCTCGCTCTCTCTCTCGCTCTCTCTCTCTCTCTCTCTCTCTCTCTCTCTCTCTCTCTCTCTCTCTCTCTCTTCTCTCTTTCTTTCTTTCTTCTTTCTTTCTTTCTTTCTTTCTTTCTTTCTTTCTTTCTTTCTTTCTTTCTTTCTTTCTTTCTTTCTTTCTTTCTTTCTTTCTTTCTTTCTTTCTTTCTTTCTTTCTTTCTTTCTTTCTTTCTTTCTTTCTTTCTTTCTTTCTTTCTTTCTTTCTTTCTTTCTTTCTTTCTTTCTTTCTTTCTTTCTTTCTTTCTTTCTTTCTTTCTTTCTTTCTTTCTTTCTTTCTTTCTTTCTTTCTTTCTTTCTTTCTTTCTTTCTTTCTTTCTTTCTTTCTTTCTTTCTTTCTTTCTTTCTTTCTTTCTTTCTTTCTTTCTTTCTTTCTTTCTTTCTTTCTTTCTTTCTTTCTTTCTTTCTTTCTTTCTTTCTTTCTTTCTTTCTTTCTTTCTTTCTTTCTTCTTTCTTTCTTTCTTTCTTTCTTTCTTTCTTTCTTTCTTTCTTTCTTTCTTTCTTTCTTTCTTTCTTTCTTTCTTTCTTTCTTTCTTTCTTTCTTTCTTTCTTTCTTTCTTTCTTTCTTTCTTTCTTTCTTTCTTTCTTTCTTTCTTTCTTTCTTTCTTTCTTTCTTCTTTCTTTCTTTCTTTCTTTCTTTCTGGCCCCCTCCTCCCCAGAGTGCAGCTGATCCTCCTCTGTCTAGTGTGTGATAGTGGTTTTATTAAGCTCACATCCCTCCATCACATAGCAGAGTAAAGGCATGAGATCAGCTCAAGGCCACCAGTTAGCTTACAGTCCACATACCTTCCACAGTGAAGACTGAGCAGGCTTGTAGATCACTTACTCTCTCTGCCATGACACACATATAGACGCGCACACTGCCTGAGAAGAGCATGATCAGCTGCAGTGTGTGTTACCGCCATATATTGACCAATCGCTCTTCACCTAATCTGCTTCAAGAACAAGATGATGTGTTTCGGATCTGTTAGTGCTTGTATGGAACAAAACCCTGCAGACCCTGCAGTACCATTGCTGACAGACAGACAGACCGGACGTGCACACACACATCTTTATGGTCCACACTGGTAATAAAGAGACTGCAAGAGCCATCTCTTCGTGAGAGTGTGTAGTAATTTCACATGCGATTGCCACGTTGAGAGTGAAGAGGCATTCGATGTATTGTTTGCACTGTGTGGCACCTTCATGTGCATTTACAGGTGTCATTCATCCTTGGACAATTACTGACCACAACTGTCTGGTAATTATCTTAGTAGAAACATTTATGGTACAGAAAACTATGAAATGCATTGCGTGTGAGAGGTTGGATGCGCCGGGATGTATTTGTCACCAGCATGGCATTTTCACTTTGAACATCTCATGTCATCACCCCCACACCAATTTACTGTACATTTAGTTTTCAGTGTTTTAGAGTGGCAGCGGAGGTTGTTGGGTAATTGGGGTGTGATATACAGCAGGTTAATAGGACATACGAGGGGCCTAGATTCCTCTCTCCACAGACTTGGAAGTCTTCCTTGCCAAGTGAAAGCCTGGTCCCAGATCTGGGCTGGGAAGTGTTTTGCCAACATGTATAGGAGGAGTTGGCTTAAACACGTACAGATCTGGGACCAGGCTGGTGAAGTTGAACTCTTTGATTAGATACAGACAGCGGGAAAAGGACAATCCAGTATTGTGTATCTGGTTCCAGTCCCATTGCTTTGGTTGGATTACCCCTCCCAGATTCTCCTTCTATACTAATCCTGCTCTCATCAACAACAACCTCTCCCTGCTCTGCTCTGTCCCGCTGCTGGATCCACTCTGAGTTGGATTGATCTGGTCTGCCTCTCCACAGGTGTGATGCCTGGCTTTATTACTCTTACCTGACTCTCCCCAGGCTCCACTCTGAGTTGGATTGATCTGGTCTGCCTCTCCACAGGTGTGATGCCTGGCTTTATTACTCTTACCTGACTCTCCCCAGGCTCCACTCTGAGTTGGATTGATCTGGTCTGCCTCTCCACAGGTGTGATGCCTGGCTTTATTACTCTTACCTGACTCTCCCCAGGCTACACTCTGGCTTTGATTGATCTAGTCTGTGGCTCTCCCCAGGACAGGCTCTGGGCTTGATTGATCTGGTCTGCCTCTCCATGGTTTTTGGCTCTGGGTCTTATTGCTCTTGTCTTGTATGTTTCCAGGGTTGGCGAAGCGTGTTGGAGCTCGTCTGCTGCTGGCGTCTACGTCTGAGGTGTACGGAGGTAACACACACACACACACCGTTTAACCAGCGTGGACATTTTATTACGACATCATCTTTCTTTCCCTGACTGACAACTGGTGTTCTGTGTACAGACAACTGGTGTTCTGTGTACAGACAACTGGTGTTCTGTGTACAGACAACTGGTGAGACAGTGTCTGCTGTTGTTGTGGCTAATTGAGGTTCAGCCACAGGTCAGCGGGATGTCTCTGGGGGAGGGAGGATAATGCGTCTGGGTTGGGCTGCTGTCCACTCCTGGCCGGATCAAGGTCCTCAGGGTCTCCAAGCTACCAGCTATCTCCATAAACACCCTGAATTCATACGCATGTACGCACCAATGAGCATACAGTACACGCACACACAAAGACAATGATCGCTTTAGTCAATCTTCCGATGCACTCTCTTTCTCACTCTATTTCCTTCTCCCTCTGTCTACCACCCGAAGTCGACTACGCGAGTGGCTGACATGAGCCCATTGCCTAGATAGTTTACTGCTAATTGCCAGAGCCTTCAGCCTGCCTCCTTTATTGATCTCTAGGCTTAGGTACGCTGCCAGACCCCTTTATTAATGATTTATGTGAAGCTAGAGGTGATAGGCTACCCTAGCGAGACAGACCTTTATCGCACCACTACAGTAGCCTCCTCTACTGGTGCCAAATGTTGACAGAAAGCCCTAACAGCAATGCTAGGCCTGGAAGACTGGGTGTTTCATGGAGTTATGACTGTGAATCCCCTCAAACCTTAGTTAAAGCTTGCCAACATGTCGCTTTCTTATGCAAATGAGCGTTGTTTTGTTTTCCTACAGTTCAGTAGTTTTAGCCACAGCAGTAACAGGAAAGAAGAAGCTGTTGTAGCGGTTATTGTTTGTTTGCGTGGTAATTCCTTTGTGACTGTCCTCAACTCTGCTCACCACGCCTCTAGATAAAGACAACAGTCCTCTAGATAAAGACAACAGTGCTCTGAGGAGCCAATAACAGCATTGCACGCATGCATGCGTTCGTGTGAGCCGTGAGCCTTCCCTGGGGTACCAGAGTTATAATAATGAATTATGATATCTAGCTGGAAAACATTAAGTTGTGAACTCTATACTGTAACTAGATCACATGCCGAGTGCTGCACAACAGTGAGTGACTAGCAAGGCTCCGGTCTCTCGTTGTTGTGTGCTTGTAAACAAACACTATGTGACTGGAGACTACCAGTACGCTTCAGTATGAAAAATGATGTGACAGGTGAAATGAAAAACACAGTCTCCTAACGTATTGCACAGTTTACGGCAGGTATTTACTTTAAAAGGTGGCTACAAATATTCATATCTATAAAATAGTTTTGATGGTATTGAAAAACCTTCCCGTGGCTATTTCCAAATTCCCCAGTATATGGTATATATGGTGTGTTGGGTTTTGTTGTAATGAGAAAGGTCAGCTGTGTACAGCACATGCTCCCCACAGTGTTGAACCTATGAACAGGCCAGCTGTAGGGCTGCTGTCAAAGCCAGAGAGCACAACACACTCGACTACGCCCACTTAACTTTGTGTATGTACAGTAGAAGTCGGAAGTTGACATACGCTTAGGTTGGACTCATTTAAACTCGTTTTTCAACCACTCCACAAATTTCTTGTTAACAAACTATAGTTTTGGCAGGTCGGTTAAGACATCTACTTTGTGCATGACACAAGTCATTTTTCCAACAACCGACAGATTATTTCACTTATAATTCACTGTATCACAATTCCAGTGTATCAGGAGTTTACAAACACTAAGTTGACTGTGCCTTTAAACAGCTTGGGGAAAAAAAAAAAATTGTCATGGCTTTAGAAGCTTCTGATAGGCTCATTGACACCATTTGAGTCAATTGGAGGTGTACCTGTGGATGTATTTCAAGGCCTACCTTCAAACTCAGTGTGTCTTTGCTTGACATCATGGGAAAATCTAAAGAAATCAGCCAACACCTCAAATTGTAGACCTCCACAAGTCTGGTTCATCCTTGGGAGCAATTTCCAAATGCCTGAAGGTACCACGCTCATCTGTACAAACAATTGTACGCAAGTATAAACACCATGGGACCACGCAGCCATCATACCGCTCAGGAAGGAGAGGCATTCTTTCTCCTGAAGATGAACGTACTTTGGTGTGAAAAGTGCAAATCAATCCCAGAACAACAGCAAAGGACCTTATGAAGATGCTGGAGGAAACGGGTACAAAAGTATCTATATCCACTGTAAAACGAGTCCTATATCGACACAACCTGAAAAGCTGCTCAGCAAGGAAGAAGCCACTGCTCCAAAACCGCCATAAAAAAGCCAGACTACGGTTTGCAACTGCACATGGGGACTAAGATCGTACTTTTTGGAGAATTGTCCTCTGGTCTGATGAAACAAAAATAGAACTGTTTGGCCATAATGACCATTATGTTCGGAGGAAAAAGGGGGAGGCTTGCAAGCCGAGGAACATCATCCCAACCGCGAAGCACGGGCGTGGCAGCATCATGTTGTGGGGGTGCTTTGCTGCAGGACGGACTGGTGCACTTCACAAAATAGATGGGATCATGAGGTAGGAAAATTATGTGAATATATTGAAGCAACATCTCAAGACATCAGTCAGGAAGTGAAAGCTTGGTCGCAGATGGGTCTTCCAAATGGACAATGACCCCAAGCATACTTCCAAAGTTGTGGCAAAATGGCCTAAGGACAACAAAGTCAAAGTATTGAAGTGGCCATCACAAAGCCCTGACCTCAATTCTTTAGAAAATATGTGGGCAGAACTGAAAAGTGTGTGCGAGCAAGGAGGCCTACAAACCTGACTCAGTTACACTAGCTCTGTCAGGAGGAATGGGCCAAAATTCACCCAACTTATTGTGGGAAGCTTGTGGAAGGCTACCCGAAAGGTTTGACAGAAGTTAAACTATTTAAATGCAATGCTACCAAATAATAATTGAGTGTATGTAAACTTCTGACCCACTGAGAATGTGATGAAAGAAGTAAAAGCTGAAAGAAATCCTTCTCTCTACTATTATACTGACATTTTACATTCTTAAAATAAAGTGGTGATCCTAACTGACCTAAGACAGGGACATTTTATTAGGGTTAAATGTCAGTAATTGTGAAAAACTGAGTTTAAATGTACTTGGTTAAGGTGTATGTAAACTTCTGACTTCAACTGTATATATGCTTGCGTACGTGTGAGTGTGTGCAACTTCTCACAAGATAACTTTTCCCTAAGCGTGGATACATTTGAGCTTGTTGCAAGAATTATTTATTTATTTTTCATCCTGAACAATGACTACTAATGGGAGGATTGTGTTTAAGTGGATTTGACATCATAAATAACAGGTGACTGTATTCCTGGTGACTTACACCTGTATTTATGTCTGTCCCCCCCAGACCCAGAAGTGCACCCCCAGAATGAGGAGTACTGGGGTCATGTGAACCCCATCGGCCCCCGGGCCTGCTACGACGAGGGCAAACGTGTTGCTGAGACAATGTGCTACGCCTACATGAAGCAGGTACGGGAGACACTCCCACTTCTGAGTATGATCTGTGTGCTATAACAAATATATGTAGTGCAGAACTATGAGGAGGTAGACTGGCACTGGTAGCTAAGTATTATAGGTTGTGTGTGTGTAATAGAAGACTAGATCTATGAAATAGCCTTGTGTAATATTCCATCACTTTGCTGGGATGAATTGAACTAATATACTTTTCATAACAGTTCTGGCTTTCTTACTCTCTTTTCCTCGCTCTTTTTTTTTCAATTTTTTTCTCTTGATGTTATCCTACGGCTGGTATGACTGTAGTGTTCTAATTGATGTGTTATCCTACGGCTGGTATGACTGTAGTGTTCTAATTGATGTTATCCTACAGCTGGTATGACTGTAGTGTTCTAATTGATATTATCCTTCGGCTGGTATGACTGTAGTGTTCTAATTGATGTCATCCTACGGCTGGTATGACTGTAGAGTTCTAATTGATGTTATCCTACGGCTGGTATGACTGTAGTGTTCTAATTGATGTTATCCTACGGCTGGTATGACTGTAGTGTTCTAATTGATGTTATCCTACGGCTGGTATGACTGTAGTGTTCTAATTGATGTTATCCTACGGCTGGTATGACTGTAGTGTTCTAATTGATGTTATACTATGGCTGGTATGACTGTAGTGTTCTAATTGATGTTATCCTACAGCTGATATTACTGTAGTGTTCTAATTGATGTGTTATCCTACGGCTGGTATTACTGTAGTGTTCTAATTGATGTTATCCTTCGGCTGGTATGACTCTAGTGTTCTAATAGATGTTATCCTACGGCTGGTATGACTGTAGTGTTCTAATTGATGTTATCCTACGGCTGGTATGACTGTAGTGTTCTAATTTATGTTATCCTACGGCTGGTATGACTGTAGTGTTCTAATAGATGTTATCCTATGGCTGGTATTACTGTAGTGTTCTAATTGATGTGTTATCCTACGGCTGGTATGACTGTAGTGTTCTAATTGATGTGTTATCCTACGGCTGGTATGACTGTAGTGTTCTAATTGATGTGTTATCCTACGGCTGGTATGACTAGTGTTCTAATTGATGTGTTATCCTACGGCTGGTATGACTAGTGTTCTAATTGATGTGTTATCCTACGGCTGGTATGACTAGTGTTCTAATTGATGTGTTTTCCTTCGGCTGGTATGACTAGTGTTCTAATTGGTGTGTTATCCTTCGGCTGGTATGACTCTAGTGTTCTAATAGATGTTATCCTACGGCTGGTATGACTGTAGTGTTCTAATTGATGTGTTATCCTATGGCTGGTATGACTGTAGTGTTCTGATTGATGTTATCCTACGGCTGGTATGACTGTAGTGTTCTAATTGATGTTATCCTACGGCTGGTATTACTGTAGTGTTCTAATTGATGTTATCCTACGGCTGGTATTACTGTAGTGTTCTAATTGATGATATCCTACGGCTGGTATTACTGTAGTGTTCTAATTGATGTTATACTATGGCTGGTATGACTGTAGTGTTCTAATTGATGTTATCCTACAGCTGATATTACTGTAGTGTTCTAATTGATGTGTTATCCTACGGCTGGTATTACTGTAGTGTTCTAATTGATGTTATCCTTCGGCTGGTATGACTCTAGTGTTCTAATAGATGTTATCCTACGGCTGGTATGACTGTAGTGTTCTAATTGATGTTATCCTACGGCTGGTATGACTGTAGTGTTCTAATTTATGTTATCCTACGGCTGGTATGACTGTAGTGTTCTAATAGATGTTATCCTATGGCTGGTATTACTGTAGTGTTCTAATTGATGTGTTATCCTACGGCTGGTATGACTGTAGTGTTCTAATTGATGTGTTATCCTACGGCTGGTATGACTGTAGTGTTCTAATTGATGTGTTATCCTACGGCTGGTATGACTAGTGTTCTAATTGATGTGTTATCCTACGGCTGGTATGACTAGTGTTCTAATTGATGTGTTATCCTACGGCTGGTATGACTAGTGTTCTAATTGATGTGTTTTCCTTCGGCTGGTATGACTAGTGTTCTAATTGATGTGTTATCCTTCGGCTGGTATGACTCTAGTGTTCTAATAGATGTTATCCTACGGCTGGTATGACTGTAGTGTTCTAATTGATGTGTTATCCTATGGCTGGTATGACTGTAGTGTTCTGATTGATGTTATCCTACGGCTGGTATGACTGTAGTGTTCTAATTGATGTTATCCTACGGCTGGTATTACTGTAGTGTTCTAATTGATGTTATCCTACGGCTGGTATTACTGTAGTGTTCTAATTGATGTTATCCTACGGCTGGTATTACTGTAGTGTTCTAATTGATGTTATCCTATGGCTGGTATGACTGTAGTGTTCTAATTGATGTGTTATCCTACGGCTGGTATGACTAGTGTTCTAATTGATGTGTTATCCTACGGCTGGTATGACTGTAGTGTTCTAATTGATGTGTTATCCTACGGCTGGTATGACTAGTGTTCTAATTGATGTGTTATCCTACGGCTGGTATGACTAGTGTTCTAATTGATGTGTTATCCTACGGCTGGTATGACTAGTGTTCTAATTGATGTGTTATCCTACGGCTGGTATGACTAGTGTTCTAATTGATGTGTTATCCTACGGCTGGTATGACTAGTGTTCTAATTGATGTGTTATCCTACGGCTGGTATGACTAGTGTTCTAATTGATGTGTTATCCTACGGCTGGTATGACTAGTGTTCTAATTGATGTGTTATCCTACGGCTGGTATGACTAGTGTTCTAATTGATGTGTTATCCTACGGCTGGTATGACTAGTGTTCTAATTGATGTTATCCTTCGGCTGGTATGACTGTAGTGTTCTAATTGATGTTATCCTACGGCTGGTATTACTGTAGTGTTCTAATTGATGTTATCCTACGGCTGGTATTACTGTAGTGTTCTAATTGATGTTATCCTACGGCTGATATGACTGTAGTGTTCTAATTGATGTTATCCTACGGCTGGTATGACTAGTGTTCTAATTGATGTGTTATCCTACGGCTGGTATGACTAGTGTTCTAATTGATGTTATCCTTCGGCTGGTATGACTGTAGTGTTCTAATTGATGTTATCCTACGGCTGGTATGACTGTAGTGTTCTAATTGATGTTATCCTATGGCTGGTATTACTGTAGTGTTCTAATTGATGTGTTATCCTACGGCTGGTATGACTGTAGTGTTCTAATTGATGTGTTATCCTACGGCTGGTATGACTAGTGTTCTAATTGATGTGTTATCCTACG
The DNA here is from genome assembly GCF_002021735.2 of Oncorhynchus kisutch. Lineage (NCBI taxonomy): Eukaryota > Metazoa > Chordata > Actinopteri > Salmoniformes > Salmonidae > Oncorhynchus > Oncorhynchus kisutch. The sequence goes on along the minus strand of NC_034175.2, from coordinate 67,460,130 downwards.
GCTGGTATGACTAGTGTTCTAATTGATGTGTTATCCTACGGCTGGTATGACTAGTGTTCTAATTGATGTGTTATCCTACGGCTGGTATGACTAGTGTTCTAATTGATGTGTTATCCTACGGCTGGTATGACTAGTGTTCTAATTGATGTGTTATCCTATGGCTGGTATGACTGTAGTGTTCTAATTGATGTGTTATCCTACGGCTGGTATGACTAGTGTTCTAATTGATGTGTTATCCTATGGCTGGTATGACTGTAGTGTTCTAATTGATGTGTTATCCTACGGCTGGTATGACTAGTGTTCTAATTGATGTGTTATCCTACGGCTGGTATGACTAGTGTTCTAATTGATGTGTTTTCCTTCGGCTGGTATGACTAGTGTTCTAATTGATGTGTTATCCTACGGCTGGTATGACTAGTGTTCTAATTGATGTGTTATCCTACGGCTGGTATGACTAGTGTTCTAATTGATGTGTTATCCTACGGCTGGTATGACTGTAGTGTTCTAATTGATGTGTTATCCTACGGCTGGTTTGACTAGTGTTCTAATTGATGTGTTTTCCTTCGGCTGGTATGACTAGTGTTCTAATTGATGTGTTTAACTTCGGCTGGTATGACTGCACAGAGGAGAATATATCAAACCTGTAACACCTCTGTCATTGTGCCTGGATGTGACACACACACGCACGCACATATACACACACACACACACAGTCCCACACACACATGTTCACATGCACACAAGTGGACACACACAAACCTACACTGAACAACTGCTGTCCAGACTTCTACTGTGGTTTCTCATGACAGAGTGGGCAGTAAACCCAGGTACGTCTAGAGAAAGATAACATCCACCCAGGCTATGAAATTGGTATTTCTATGTTTATTACCCAGGCTGTGAAATGTATGGATATTCGTATATGCATTTTAACGACCCTTCAGAGCACTCGGCTGTGATTGAATTGCGATTGGAGTGTATTATTGTACTGTTCTTTGAGCTGACAAACTGGCAGAAGGCAATCATTTTCTGTTATTTCCTTTTCCCCCCCAGACAAAGTTCTGTCTTTGCATGACCATTACATTTCTGATTGCCATTTAGATGGGTGGTTTGCTTCACTGTGTAGGATTTAATTTGGAGTTCCCTGCGGAGCTGAAGTGTGGCATAGAGCACTGTATCTGAAGAGCTGGACAAATCAAGGGGAAAAATATTAATAAAGCCAATCAAAATGATTTTTACATCAGCAGATGTCACAAAGTGCTATACAGAAACCCAGCCTAAAACCCCAAACGGAGGGCAATGCAGATGTCACAAAGTGCTATACAGAAACCCAGCCTAAAACCCCAAACGGAGGGCAATGCAGATGTCACAAAGTGCTATACAGAAACCCAGCCTAAAACCCCAAACGGAGGGCAATGCAGATGTCACAAAGTGCTATACAGAAACCCAGCCTAAAACCCCAAACGGAGGGCAATGCAGATGTCACAAAGTGCTATACAGAAACCCAGCCTAAAACCCCAAACGGAGGGCAATGCAGATGTCACAAAGTGCTATACAGAAACCCAGCCTAAAACCCCAAACGGAGGGCAATGCAGATGTCACAAAGTGCTATACAGAAACCCAGCCTAAAACCCCAAACGGAGGGCAATGCAGATGTCACAAAGTGCTATACAGAAACCCAGCCTAAAACCCCAAACGGAGGGCAATGCAGATGTCACAAAGTGCTATACAGAAACCCAGCCTAAAACCCCAAACGGAGGGCAATGCAGATGTCACAAAGTGCTATACAGAAACCCAGCCTAAAACCCCAAACGGAGGGCAATGCAGATGTCACAAAGTGCTATACAGAAACCCAGCCTAAAACCCCAAACGGAGGGCAATGCAGATGTCACAAAGTGCTATACAGAAACCCAGCCTAAAACCCCAAACGGAGGGCAATGCAGATGTCACAAAGTGCTATACAGAAACCCAGCCTAAAACCCCAAACGGAGGGCAATGCAGATGTCACAAAGTGCTATACAGAAACCCAGCCTAAAACCCCAAACGGAGGGCAATGCAGATGTCACAAAGTGCTATACAGAAACCCAGCCTAAAACCCCAAACGGAGGGCAATGCAGATGTCACAAAGTGCTATACAGAAACCCAGCCTAAAACCCCAAACGGAGGGCAATGCAGATGTCACAAAGTGCTATACAGAAACCCAGCCTAAAACCCCAAACGGAGGGCAATGCAGATGCCGAAGCTGTATTGGTGTAGAAACACTGTAGGAACTATACTGTAGGATGAGAAGGCTGTAATGCCATCGTCCTCCTCTACACTCCTCTCTGAATGCTACTGCTCTCTTCCATTTCCTAGTCCTCCTCCCTCTGTGATTGTCAGATCTGTGATTGACAGATCGCTCGGTCTCATCTCTCTGTCTCATCTGTTTGGACCCGGGAACATCTCAAGCCTGTATCAAAGATCAATCAGAAATGTCTCAAATGTTGCAATAAAACAGTAAGGGAATGGAATGGTGACAACTGCTGTAGTATGATATGGATTTATCAAATATTATTTTTAACTTGCAAAAATGTTCAATGTGGAAACAAAGCGCTCTCAACTGGCGGGAGAGCAAACACGTGGAGACACGTGACAGTGCGTCTTCGCCACAGTGTGGGATTGTGTGAGATGTATGCTGACTGTGGTCAGTTGCTCAGTTCTGTCTTGGTGACTTGACACAAATGCAGTGTTTCCCTTATATGCATTTAGCAGCGGCTCAAATGTTTTCAGTGTAAACTTACATGACTAAAACCAGATATAAAGTATGTAGAAAGGATAATGGAGTATTTAAAGAAACTAAAATGTATATAAGATCACCTTCAAGAACTAACAATCACCAAATAAAAACTAAACAGTCGGGGAGAATCAAAAATGTCCAAAAATGTCATGATTTATTCTAGATAGATCATGTGTTATTCTAGATAGATCATGTTTTATTGTAGATAGACAGATCAATGGATTATTGTCACGCAGAGCTTAATCTTACATTAAAATCTCCCTACCATCATATCTAAGCCAATACAGTGCATTAGGAAAGTATTCAGACCCCTTGACTTTTTCCATATTTTGTTACCTTTACAGCCTTATTCTAAAATGGATTAAATAAAACATTTTAGACCACTGCGCCACTCGGGAGGCCGAAGGCACTGCATCGCAGATTCTGGGTTCGAGTCCTGGGTTCGAGTCCAGCCAGCCGCGACCGGGAGACCCCATGGGGCGGTGCACAATTGGCCCAGCATCGTCCGAGTTAGGGGAGGGTTTGTCCGGCAGGGATGTCATTGTCCCATCGCGCGCTAGCAACTCCTGTGGCGGGCTGGGCGCCGTGCATGCTGACACAGTCACCAGGTCTACTGTGTTTCCTCCAACACATTGATGTGGCTGGCTTCTGGGTTAAGCGGGCATTGTGTCAAGAAGCATTGCGGCTTGGTTGGGTTGTGATTCGGAGGACGCACGGCTCTCGACCTTCGCCCCTCCCGAGTCCGTACAGGAGTTGCAGCGATGAGACAAGACTGTGACTACCAATTGGAAACCATGAAATTGGGGAGAAAAAGGGCAAATAAAATAAACATATTCCTACACACAATACCCCATAATGACAGGAAGAACTTTAAAAAACAAACAACATTTTTGCAAGTTTAGAAAAAAATAACATACCTTATTTACATAACTATTCAGACCCTTTGCTATGAGACTCAAAATTGAGCTTAAGTGCATTCTGTTTCCATTGATCATCCTTGAGATGTTTCTACAACTTGATTGGAGTTCACTGAGCAAAATCCAAGCCAATGTTGTCGAAGGAATTGTCTGTAGAGCTCCGAGTCAGGATTGTGTCGAGACATATATATGGGGAAGGGTACCAAAAAGGTCTGCAGCATTGAAGGTCCCCAAAACCTTAAATGGAAGAAGTTTGGATCCACCTAGGGCCTTGGTCAGGGAGGTGACCAAGAACCCGATGGTCACTCTGACAGAGCTCTAGAGTTCCTCTGTGGATATGGTTTTACTTCTGGAAGGTTCTCCCATCTCTGCAGCACTCCAACAATTAGGCTTTTATGGTAGAGTGGCAAGATGGAAGCCCCTCCTCAGTAAAAGGCACATGACAGCCCGCTTGGAGTGTGCCAAAAGGCACCAAAAGACTCTCAGACCATGAGAAACAAGATTATCTGGTCTGATGAAGCTAAGATTGAACTATTTGGCCTGAATGCCATGCACCACGACTGGAGGAACCAAGGCGCAATCCCTACGGTGAAGCATGGTTGTGGCAGCATCATGCTGTGGGGATGTTTTTCAGCAGCAAGGACTGGATGACTAGTCAGGATCGAGAGAAAGATGAGTGAAGCAAAGTACAGAGATCCTTGATGAAAACCTGTTCCAGAGTGCTCAAGACCTCAGACTGGGGTGTCCTTCCAACAGGACAACGACCCTAAGCACACAGCCAAGACAATGCAGGAGTGGCTTCGGGACAAGTCTCTGAATGTCCTTGAGTGGCCCAGCCAGAGCCTGGAATTGAACCAGATCAAACATCTCTGGAGAGACCTGAAAATAGTTGTGCAGCAACGCTCCCATCCAACCTGACAGAACTTGAGAGGATCTGGAGAGAAGAATGGGAGAAACTCCCCAAATACAGGTGTGCCAAGCTTGTAGCGTCATACCCAAGAAGACCTGAGGCTGGAATCGCTGCCAAAAGTGCTTCAGCAAAGTACTGAGTAAAGAGTCTGAATGTTTATGTAAATGTAATATTTCAGTCGTGTGCAAAAATGTCTGAACCTGTTTTTTCTTGTCATTATGGGGTATTACTATTTTGTGTAGATTGCCAAGGAAAAAAATCTAATCCATTTTAGAATAAGGCTGTAATATAACAAATTGCGAAAAAAGTCAAGGGGTCTGAATACCTTCCGAATGCACTGCATGACACCAATGTCGATGAAAATTCACAAATCACCTTGATTGGAGATACACGTCACACTCTGCTTCTCATCCAGAGCCATCCGGCTATTACGGAGAACCACACCAGATTTTGAACAGGGTCGTTAGCATTAGGAAAAAATACTGTTTCTTGCCCCGACCTAGCTCTAATATTTAGGCTTTGGATGTGAACGAGACTACAGCGTCCATAACGTGACCATTAGACTTTATAACCGAATACATTTGTAGGGACAGGTTTTATAACAGTTTTTATAAATGGTATAATGTTTTTCTCTCACCTGCCAATAGAGAACCAACGAGGTGCTGACATTTTTCAGCTGAATATCAGAGTTATATGTAAAACCAGGCTCAGCAACACAGTTGCTCAGCAACTCAATAACACATCTGGCTGCCTGCACAAACCATAAGAAGTGTTTTTAGAACACAGCTAGGCTACTGTAGCTATATTTTGGTATTCAAGCTGAGGTTAATCAGTAAATGCATACAGATAATTGTCCGACATTTAAAAAACGGGTTGTTTGTTATTTGTGAGCTGTTTCTGGTCTGATAATCCAGTGAATGTGGTTATGTTATGATTAACTAGGTAGCTACGTATTGATATATTAGTCAGAAAGCTAAAGTTGGCCAAGTAGCTAACCAACATGCAAGGAAAGAAAGCTATATTTTGCCAAGGAAGGCTTTTCATATATGTCTGAAGTCATCTATGTAAACTGCTGACCTAGACGTGTGTGTGTGTGTGTGTGTGTGTGTGTGTGTGTGTGTGTGTGTGTGTGTAATCACAGCACAAACAAATATGCTCAAATAAGCTAGCGAATGTTCTTGACTGCTATGATAGCCAGTTTGCTAGATGGCTAGGTAACCTTAGCTGACTTCACAGTCTTACGTTGGATCGCTAACATTAGCTTGCTTATCCAAAGTCCAGCAACTAGCCTCTGTGGTTAGCTAACACCAGTCAACTGAAAAACGAACAAGGAAAGAAAGTAACTACCTATATTTGGTTATGGAAGGTTTTTACACAAATTACTTCAGCCATTAGCAGGCTAGCTAGCTAGAACCAGACAACAACATTTGACCTTGACAGAGAAGCTAGCTAACATTAGCTATTTCTCCACAAAACGTAGCTAGCTACGTCGGTTCAAAACCAACCCCAAACTTTGTGAAAATTGTCACGCTGCTACCTTTTCAATGTATGCAATGGGCTTTTGCAACACTAGCTAGCTAGTTACTAAATAGTCCAAGCTACGGTAATTTCCCTCAATCGTTTCTAACATACATAATAAATTCCAGTACACTCTTTCTCCTGTCTTCAAGACATTTTAATCCAATTGTGTGCTGACCAACAGTTCCAAACTAACAGCCATTTGACCATCTTGATAGTATTTACAGCTCCGATCTTGATGCCGAACTAGCCCATGTGTTGGATATTTGTCAATATCGCGGCTGGGGGGAGGGGGACATACTGCTCACCCCGGACCAGGACCTAATCCCCTAGTTTCAGAATATAAAAAGTTGGCCTAAAAGAGGCCGACATACAGGCACCCTGACAAAACTATGTCGACTAGTACATAAACTGCTCCTTCCCTCCGTTCCGTTGGGGAACGTACAATCACTGGAGAACAAACTGGACGAGCTCTGTTCAAGACTATCCTATCAACAGGACCTGAAAAAACGGTAATATCCTATGTTTCTCAGAGTCGTTGCTGAAAAAGGACATGGATAGTATTAGAGGTCGACCGACTATGATTTTTTCAACGTCGATACTGATTATTGGAGGACCAAAAAAAGCAGATACAGATTAATTGGCCGATTTTTAAATATGTATTTGTAATAATGACAATTACAACAGTACTGAATGAACAATGAACACTTTTATTTTAACTTAATTCAGTACTGTTCAGTACAGTACTGTTCATTCAGTACTGTTGTAATTGTCATTATTACAAATACATATTTAAACAATACATAAAATCAATTTAATCTCAAATAAATAATGAAACATGCTCAATTTAGTTTAAATAATGCAAAAACAAAGTGTTGGAGAAGAACGTTTAAGTTCCTTGTTCAGAACATGAGAACATATGAAAGCTGGTGGTTCCTTTTAACATGAGTCGTCAATATTCCCAGGTAAGAAGTTTTAGGTTGTAGTTATTATAGGACCATTTCTCTCTATACCATTTTTATTTCATATACCTTTTACTATTGGATGTTCTAATAGGTACTTTAGTATTGCCAGCCTAATCTCGGGAGTTGATAGACTTTAAGTCATAAACAGTGCAATGCTTGAAGCATTGTGCGAAGAGCATTTGGCAAATGTAGTAAAGTGCTGTTTGAATGAATGCTTATGAGCCTACTGCTGCCTACTACCACCGCACAGACTGCTCTATCAAATCATAGACTTAATTATGATATAATAACACACAGAAATACGAGCCTTAGGTCATTAATATGGTCAAATCTGGAAACTATCACCTCGAAAACAAAACGTTTATTCTTTCAGTGAAATACGGAACTGTTCCGTATTTTATCTAACGGGTGGCAACCCTAAGTCTAAATATTGCTGTTACATTGCACAACCTTCAATGTTATGTCACTATTACGTAAAATTCTGGCAAATTAGTTTGCAACAAGCCAGGCGGCCCAAACTGTTGCATATACCCTGACTCTGCGTGTTTCACTACAATTTCACTAGTTAAAATAAATTAATGTTAGCAGGCAATATTAACTAAGTATGCAGGTTTAAAAAGATATACTTGTGTATTGATTTTAAGAAAGGTGTTGATGTTTATGGTTAGGTACACATTGGTGCAACGACAGTGCTTTTTTCACAAATGCGCTTGTTAAATCCCCCGTTGGCAAAGTAGGCTGTGATTCAATGATAAAAAGGCACTGTATCAAATACACTGCTCAAAAAAATTAAGGGAACACTAAAATAACATCCTAGATCTGAATGAATGAAATATTCTTAATAAATACTTTTTTCTTTACATAGTTGAATGTTCTGACAACAAAATCACACAAAAATGATCAATGGAAATCAAATTTATCAACCCATGGAGGTCTGGATTTGGAGTCACACTCAAAATTAAAGTGGAAAACCACACTACAGGCTGATCCAACTTTGATGTAATCTCCTTAAAACAAGTCAAAATGAGGCTCAGTAGTGTGTGTGGCCTCCACGTGCCTGTATGACCTCCCTACAATGCCTGGGCATGCTCCCGATGAGGTGGCGGATGGTCTCCTGAGGGATCTCCTCCCAGACCTGGACTAAAGCATCCGCCAACTCCTGGACAGTCTGTGGTGCAACGTGGCATTGGTGGATGGAGCGAGACATGATGTCCCAGATGTGCTCATGGATTCAGGTCTGGGGAACGGGCGGGCCAGTCCATAGCATCAATGCCTTCCTCTTGCAGGAACTGCTGACACACTCCAGCCACATGAGGTCTAGCATTGTCTTGCATTAGGAGGAACCCAGGGCCAACCGCACCAGCATATGGTCTCACAAGGGGTCTGAGGATCTAATCTCGGTACCTAATGGCAGTCAGGCTACCTCGAGCACATGGAGGGCTGTGCGGCCCCCCAAAGAAATGCCACCCCACACCATGACTGACCCACCGCCAAACCGGTCATGCTGGAAGATGTTGCAGGCAGCAGAACGTTCTCCACCGCGTCTCCAGACTCTGTCACGTCGGTCACATGTGCTCAGTGTGAACCTGCTTTCATCTGTGAAGAGCACAGGGCGCCAGTGGCAACGTCCTGCACGGTGTTGGGCTGTAAGCACAACCCCCACCTGTGGACGTCGGGCCCTCATACCACCCTCATGGAGTCTGCAGGTCACCACCTGCAGAACCACTCCTTTATTGGGGGTGTCTTGCTAATTGCCTATAATTTCCACCTGTTGTCTATTCCATTTGCACAACGGCATGTGAAATTTATTGTCAATCAGTGTTGCTTCCTAAGTGGACAGTTTGATTTCACAGAAGTGTGATTGACTTGGAGTTACATTGTGTTGTTTAAGTGTTCCCTTTATTTTTTTTTGTTGCAGTGTATATGCAACGCAGGACAAGGTAGATAAACTAGTAATATCATCAACCATGTGTAGTTAACTGGTGATTATGTTAAGATTGATTGTTTTTTATAAGATACGTTAAATACTAGCTAGCACCTTACCTTGGGTCCTTGCTGCACTCACATAACAGGTAGTCAGTCTGCCACGCAGTCTCCTCGTGGAGTGCAATGTAATCAGCCATGATCGGTGTCCAAAAATGGCAATTACCGATTGTTATGAAAACTTGAAATCGGCCCTAATTAATCGGCCATTCTGATTAATCGGTCGACCTCTACATAGTGTTAATGTACACTATATATACAAATGTTTGTGTTTCAGCATGACAATTCCCTCATGCACAAAGCAAGATCCATACAGAAATGGTTTGTCGGGATCGTAAGCAATATTTCAACATCAAGTGAAAAGCCTTCCCAGAAGAGTGGAGGCTATTATAGCAGCAAAGGGGGAACCAACTCCATATTAATGCCCGTGATTTTGGAATGAGATGTTGTCCTTATACTTTTGGTCATGTAGTGTAGCTGTTTTTTCTATGGATCGTCAGGACAGAGCACCAGCGTCGGGTAAAGCTCAAGGTGTGAGGTGTGTGTCTCTTTGTTAACAGCTGGTGCTCGATCTCTTATATTAAAAAAGTAATGAGGTTCTGCTCGCCTGAGTTAGAATACTTCATCATACGCTGTAGTTCATACTAATTACAAAGAGCTTTCCTCTATATTTTTCATAGCTGTCTATTTACCACCACAAACGGATGCTGGCACTAAGACCACACTCAACAAGCTGTATAAGGCCATAAGCAAACAAGAAAATGCTCATCCAGATGCTGTAATCCTAGTGGCAGGCGATTTTAATGCAGGGAATCTGCACCTCAGTTTTTCCTATCCCAGCCATTAATTAAACTATGTAACTTTTTTAAAGTCACTATTGTCCTCACTGAAATCCCTGAGGAGTTTCCTTCCTCTGGCAACTGAGTTAGGAAGGACGCCTGTATTGTTGGAGTGACTGGGTGTATTGATACACCATCCAAAGTGTAATTATCTGTCAGATAACCTAGGCCAACCACAAATGTCCCTGCAAAAGTTTAACATTCTGCCATCAAACCTCCAAAGACATTTGATCAAGTTCGCCATTGCTATTTCTTTTAGAAACTGCCTCAGCCTATTTCCAATGCTTTCAAAGTATATAGCAAATAAGGGTGTGATTGTCATCATAAATGGGGAATGATGTGGAGTAATAATGGTTGTTCACACACGCACTGTTTCAGGGCGGATCTGATTTTATAATGGGAAACGTGTGTGTATTTATGGCATGCGCCAAGTTTTTATAAATCTCAATATTTTTGCAAGTGTGCAGTGTTTTTCAGAAATGCACACGCAGATATTTAGTGGAAAATTTACACAACAGTTATAAATGGGGCCCCAGACCTTTTGACAGAGGCTGATGTAAAGGTTACAATTACAGACCTTTTGACAGAGGCTGATGTAAAGGTTACAACACAGACCTTTTGACAGAGGCTGATGTAAAGGTTACAACACAGACCTTTTGACAGAGGCTGAATTAAAGGTTACAACACAGACCTTTTGACAGAGGCTGATGTAAAGGTTACAACACAGACCTTTTGACAGAGGCTGAATTAAAGGTTACAACAGCACTGCCAAGGACAGACTTTTGGATGCTAGAACAAAGTCAGCCTACGCATGTGGAAATGTTGTATAATGCACCTTTCAACAGAAAATCACAGTCCGGGGTAAAAACCGTGGACATTTAAAATAAAATAAAAACAAAGTTTTAAGTGAGAAGAGGGCATTGGTCTGAAGCCAAAAAACAATGTGTATGCAGGTTGCTTAGGACTCAAACTTTCTTAACCATAGTATAGACCAGCGTTTCCCAAACTCAGTCCTCAGGACAGCAAGGGGTGCACCTATTATTATTTTTTGCCCTAGCACTACCCAGCTGATTCAAATTACCAAAGCTTGATGATTATCTGAATCATTTTTGCAGTGCAAAGGGCAAAAACAAAACGTTCACCCCTTTGGGACCCGAGGACCGAGTTTGGGAAAGCCTTGACATAGACCAACATAGCTACTGTAGTAAGTCAAAGCAATGTGCTAAAAACAAACCTTGAAAGAGCATGGATGGAGTAGTCATTGTGGGGCTCGTGAATTTCCTTTCTTTTTTGGCTTCAGACCAATGCCTACTTCTCACTTAATGTTTTTAGTTTTTGATAGATGGACAGATGTATTGATAGATGGACGGATGTATTGATAGATGGACGGATGTATTGATAGATGGATGGATGTATTGATAGATGGACGGATGTATTGATAGATGGACAGATGTATTGATAGATGGACAGATGTATTGATAGATGGACGGATGTATTGATAGATTGACAGATGTATTGATAGATGGACGGATGTATTGATAGATTGACAGATGTATTGATAGATGGACGGATGTATTGATAGATGGACGGATGTATTGATAGATGGACGGATGTATTGATAGATGGACGGATGTATTGCTAGATGGATAATTAGACCCTCACTCTTCCTCTGCTATTAGCACACCATCTTTTGGACAGATTTATGAATATTCCCCTTTCTCTCTCCCTCCTGATTGACACCAGCCTTTGACTATCTTATTCCATTGATGCTGCTGTCCTTTCATGTGGGCCAGGTGATATTTATTTATCTCTTCCCTCCATCCCTCTCCTCATCCCTGGCATGGGAGGATTCCAAGAAAAAGCCTGCCTCCCATTATGTTGTCTTCCTTCTCGGAGGCAGGTGGAATTTGAATATGGCAAATTACATCTGTCAGCCGGCCCCCTTTTAATTTAAATGCGTTGACATTTTAGACGAGATGAGTATAGGTTGGGAAGAGGGGGAGGGGGGGGGCATGTTTCTCTACCTCCGTGGACAGAAGGTTATCGGTGATAAAATATGCCGTTTAGCAGATGGTTTTATCCAAAGCGACTTACCGCGTGCTTACCCAGGATCCTTGGCGTTGCAAGCGCCATGTTCTACCAACTGAGCCAGTGGTAGATGATGATTGGACAGACGTGTCGCCGAGTGGTCTCTTTTTGGTTATATGGTAGATGGTGGTTAGTTCGACTCCGACCAGACCAGACATTCACCAGGGGTGTGGACTTTTATTGGTTGGACCCCCAGGGTTTCGAAACCTCACTTCTCAGTCACCTCTGTAATTGGCACTAATAGATAGCATGAGATGAAAGCATTAGTGTCAGGTTGGTGTACTGTAAATATGATGTAATGTGTGATATTACAGGAGAGTATGCGTTAGTCTTGGTGATATACTGTATACTGATGTATTTTGAAATGGGGTCGGTATGATTTTTCAATACCGGGAAAAAAAATACAATGTTGTAGCTGCGTGTTCCGCCACTGCTTATATAATGCCTTCGGAAAGTATTCAGAACCTTAACTTTTTCCACATTTTGTTATGTAACAGCCTTATTCCAAATATATGGATGATTTTTTATTTTTTTAATCGTTGTGTGTTACGGCTTTCTTCCGTTGAAGGAGAGTCGGACCAAAATGCAGCGTGGTTAGTTCGATACATGTTTACTGAAAACGAATACGAACAATACAAAAACAACAAACGGAAAATGTGAAAACCTATACAGCCTGTCTGGTGACTACAAACACACTGAGACAGGAACAATCACCCACAAACACACAGTGAAACAACGAGAATCACCTGACTCTGATTGAGAACCTCAGGCAGCCATAGACTATGCTAGACACCCCTACTCAGCCACAATCCCAATACCTACTAAAACCCCCAATACCACAACACAACACAAAATAACCCCATGTCACACCCTGGCCTGACCAAATAAATATATAAACACAAAATAGTAAGACCAGGGCATGACAGAACCCCCCCCCCCCCCCCCCCCCCCCCCAAGGTGCGGACTCCCGGCCGCACACTAAAACCCATTGGGGAGGGTCCGGGTGGGCGTCTGTCCACGGTGGCGGCTCCGGCTCGGGACGTGGACCCCACTCCAACCAAGTCTTAGTCCCCCTGTAACGCGTCCTTTGATTGGCGACCCTCGCCGCCGACCTAGGCCTAATAACCCTCACCAAGGACCCCACTGGACTGAGGGGCAGCTCGGGACTGAGGTAGAAGCTCGGGACTGAGGGGAAGCTCGGGACTGAGGGGAAGCTCGGGACTGAGGGGAAGCTCGGGACTGAGGGGAAGCTCGGGACTGAGGGGAAGCTCGGGACTGAGGGGAAGCTCGGGACTGAGGGGCAGCTCGGGACTGAGGGGCAGCTCGGGACTGAGGGGAAGCCCGGCACTGAGGGGAAGCCCGGCACTGAGGGGAAGCCCGGCACTGAGGGGAAGCCCGGCACTGAGAGGAAGCTCGGCACTGAGAGGAAGCTCGGCACTGAGAGGAAGCTCAGCACTGAGAGGAAGCTCAGCACTGAGAGGAAGCTCAGCACTGAGAGGAAGCTCAGCACTGAGAGGAAGCTCAGCACTGAGAGGAAGCTCAGCACTGAGAGGAAGCTCAGCACTGAGAGGAAGCTCAGGCAGGTAGTTTGTTCCGGCAGATCCTGGCTGGCTGGCGGCTCTGGAAGAGTCTGGTTGACTGGCAGATCTGGAAGAGTCTGGTTGACTGGCAGATCTGGAAGAGTCTGGTTGACTGGCAGATCTGGAAGAGTCTGGTTGACTGGCAGATCTGGAAGAGTCTGGTTGACTGGCAGATCTGGAAGAGTCTGGTTGACTGGCAGATCTGGAAGAGTCTGGTTGACTGGCAGATCTGGAAGAGTCTGGTTGACTGGCAGATCTGGAAGAGTCTGGTTGACTGGCAGATCTGGAAGAGTCTGGTTGACTGGCAGATCTGGAAGAGTCTGGTTGACTGGCAGATCTGGAAGAGTCTGGTTGACTGGCAGATCTGGAAGAGTCTGGTTGACTGGCAGATCTGGAAGAGTCTGGTTGACTGGCAGATCTGGAAGAGTCTGGTTGACTGGCAGATCTGGAAGAGTCTGGTTGACTGGCAGATCTGGAAGAGTCTGGTTGACTGGCAGATCTGGAAGAGTCGAGTCTGGTTGACTGGCAGATCTGGAAGAGTCTGGTTGACTGGCAGATCTGGAAGAGTCTGGTTGACTGGCAGATCTGGAAGAGTCTGGTTGACTGGCAGATCTGGAAGAGTCTGGTTGACTGGCAGATCTGGAAGAGTCTGGTTGACTGGCAGATCTGGAAGAGTCTGGTTGACTGGCAGATCTGGAAGAGTCTGGTTGACTGGCAGATCTGGAAGAGTCTGGTTGACTGGCAGATCTGGAAGAGTCTGGTTGACTGGCAGATCTGGAAGAGTCTGGTTGACTGGCAGATCTGGAAGAGTCTGGTTGACTGGCAGATCTGGAAGAGTCTGGTTGACTGGCAGATCTGGAAGAGTCTGGTTGACTGGCAGATCTGGAAGAGTCTGGTTGACTGGCAGATCTGGAAGAGTCTGGTTGACTGGCAGATCTGGAAGAGTCTGGTTGACTGGCAGATCTGGAAGAGTCTGGCTGACTGGCAGATCTGGAAGAGTCTGGCTGACTGGCAGATCTGGAAGAGTCTGGCTGACTGGCAGATCTGGAAGAGTCTGGTTGACTGGCAGATCTGGAAGAGTCTGGTTGACTGGCAGATCTGGAAGAGTCTGGTTGACTGGCAGATCTGGAAGAGTCTGGTTGACTGGCAGATCTGGAAGAGTCTGGTTGACTGGCAGATCTGGAAGAGTCTGGCTGACTGGCAGATCTGGAAGAGTCTGGCTGACTGGCAGATCTGGAAGAGTCTGGCTGACTGGCCGCTCTGGCTGCTCCATGCAGGCTGGCAGCACTGGCTGCTCCATGCAGGCTGGCAGCTCTGGCTGCTCCATGCAGGCTGGCAGCTCTGGCTGCTCCATGCAGGCTGGCAGCTCTGGCTGCTCCATGCAGGCTGGCAGCTCTGGCTGCTCCATGCAGGCTGGCAGCTCTGGCTGCTCCATGCAGATTGGCAGCTCAGGCTGCTCTGAACAGGCAGGAGACTCCGGCAGCGCTGTAGAGGAGGAAGGCTCTGGCTGCGCTGAACAGGCGGGAGGCTCCGGTAGCGCTAGAGAGGAGGAAGGCTCTGGCAGCGCTAAACAGGCGGGAGGCTCCGGCAGCGCTGTAGAGGAGGAAGGCTCTGGCTGCGCTGAACAGGCGGGAGGCTCCGGCAGCGCTGTAGAGGAGGAAGGCTCTGGCTGCGCTGTACAGGCGGGAGGCTCCGGTAGCGCTAGAGAGGAGGAAGGCTCTGGCAGCGCTAAACAGGTGGGGCACACTGAAGGCCTGGTGCGTGGTGCTGGAACTGGGTAGAGGACATGCACAGGAAGCTTGGTGCGGGGAGCTGCCACCGGAGGACTGGTGTGTGGAGGTGGCACTGGATGGACCGGACCGTGAAGGTGTACTGGAGAGCCTGAGAGCAGGACTGGCACAGGACGTGCAAGGCTAGGTAGGTACACAGGAGGCCTGGTGCGTGAGGCTGGCACACTCTTCACCAGCCGACTAACACGCACCTCAGGACGAGTATGGAGCGCTGACCCAGGTGCCATCAAATCCCCGACACGCTCCGTCGGACGAATATCCTACCTAAAGCACCAAACTAGCAACTCCCTCATAACTCTCTCCTCCACTTTCCCCATTAACTCCTTCACAGTCTCTGCTTCACTCACCTCCAACACCGGCTCTGGTTCTGGTCTCCTCCTTGGCTCCTCATGATAAACAGGGGGAGTTGGCTCAGGTCTGAACCCTGACTCTGCCACACTCTCCCTGAGCCCCCCCCCAATACATTTTTGGGGCTGACTTTCGGGTTTCCTTGCCAACCGTGTTCCCTCGTATCGTCGGCTCCTATCTCCGGCTGCCTCCGCTCTCCTAAGTGCCTCCACCTGTTCCCATGGGAGGCGATCTCTTCCAGCCAGTATCTCCTCCCAAGTGTAACAACCTTTGCCATCCAAAACGTCTTCCCATGTCCATTCCTCCTTTCGCTGTTTCTGCTGTCGCTGCCTGTCACCCCGCCGCTTGGTCCGTGTGTGGTGGGTGATTCTGTTACGGCTTTCTTCCGTTGAAGGAGAGTCGGACCAAAATGCAGCGTGGTTAGTTCGATACATGTTTAATGAAAACGAATACGAACAATACCAAAACAACAAACGAAAAATGTGAAAACTTATACAGCCTGTCTGGTGACTACAAACACACTGAGACAGGAACAATCACCCACAAACACACAGTGAAACAACGAGAATCACCTGACTCTGATTGAGAACCTCAGGCAGCCATAGACCATGCTAGACACCCCTACTTAGCCACAATCCCAATACCTACTAAAACCCCCAATACCACAACACAACACAAAATAACCCCATGTCACACCCTGGCCTGACCAAATAAATATATAAACACAAAATACTAAGACCAGGGCGTGACATAATGAATCTATAAATATTACACAACACCATAATCACAAAGTGAAAACAGCTTTATATAATTTTTTGCAAATGTGTTAAAAATGAAAAACTGAAATACCATATTTATATTAGTTTTCAGACCCTTTGCTATAAGACTCGAAATTGAGCTCAGTGCATCCTGTTTGCATTGATCATCCTTGAGATGTTTCTACTTGATTGGAGTCAATTGATTGGATATGATTTGGAAAGGCACACACCTGTCTATATAGGGTCCCACAGTTGAAAGTGTATGTCAGAGCAAAAATCAAGCCATGAGTTTGAAGGAATTGTCCGTAGAGCTCAGAGACAGGATTGTGTCAAGGCATAGATCTGGGGAAGGGTACCAAAACATTTCTGCAGCATTAAATGTCCCCAAGAACACAGTGACCTTTAATGCCGGGCTGCCAGACTCTTAGTAGATCTGGCCGCCCGGCCAAGCTGAGCAACTCAATGGTTACTCTGACAGAGCTTCAGAGTTCCTCTGTGGAGATGGGAGAACCTTCCAGAAGGACAACCATCTCTGCAGCGCTCCACCAATCAGGCCTTTATGGTAGATTGGCCAGGCGGAAGACCCTCTTCAGTAAAAAGCACTACAGTTTGCCAAAAGGCACCTAAAGGACTCTCAGACCATGAGAAACAAGATTCTTTGATCTGAGGAAACCAAGATTGAACTATTTGGTCTGAATGCCAAGCGGCATGTCTGGAGGAAACCTGGCACCATCCCTACAGTGAAGCATGGTGGTGGCAGCATCATGCTGTTGGAATGTTTTTCAGCGGCAGGGGCTGGAAGACTAGTCAGGATTGAGGGAAAGATGAGCCAAGGACAGAGAGATCCTTGATGAAAACCTGATCCAGAGCGCTCAGGACCTCAGACTGGGGCAAAGGTTCACCTTCCAACAGGACAACAACCCTAAGCACAGCCAAGATGACGTAGGAATGACTTCGGGACTTGTCTGAATGTTCTTGAGTGGCCTAGCCAGATCCCGTTACTTGAAGCCAATCGAACATCTCTGTAGAGACCTAAAAATAGCTGTGCAGCAACGCTTCCCATCCAACCTGACAGAGCTTGAGAGGATCTGCAGAGAAGAGTGGGAGAAACTCACTAAATACAGAAGACTCGAGGCTGTAATTGCTGTCACAGATTCTTCAACAAAGGGCTGATAAAGGGTCTGAATACTTAGGCAAATGTGATATTTCTGTTATTTTTAATTTTTTTGATACAATTTCAAAAATGCTGTTTTGTCCTTATGGGGTATTGTGTGTAGATTGATGAGGGGGGAAAACGATTTAATACATTTTAAGAATAAGGCTGTAACGTAACAAAATTTGGAAAAAAGTCATGGTGTCTGAATACTTTCCGAATGGACTGTACATATAAAATGTGTAAACAGTATTTAAGCGTTATTAAAGTGACCAGTGTTGAATGACTCTATGTACATAGGGCAAAGCAATCGCTATAGTGCATGGTAGAGTACCAGGTGGTAGCCGGCTAGTAACAGTGATTAAGGTTCAGGTCAGGGATCTGTGTGGAGGCTGGTTAGCGGTGACTGTTTCACAGTCTACTGCCCTGGAGGTAGAAGCTGTTTATTAGTCTCTCGGTCCCAGCTTTGATGCACCTGTACTGTCACCACCTCCTACTTGTCTTCTCCTCCTGTCTCCACTGTCCATCAGACCTTCCAGAATTCCTTGATGGTCTAGCCTCTTCGGTGAGATGCCTGGGAGTCCTACCGGAGAGTTTACCTTACAAGATTTCTCAGGGATTATTATCGCCACGGCTGTGTACATCACCCCCCAAGCTGAAACCAAAAATGCTCTCAAACATCTCCATTGGACCCTGAACAAACTAGAGACAACGTACCCGGAGGCAGCGTTAATTGTCTCTGGGGACTTTAACAAAAGTAATTTGAGGACTGTGCTCCTGATTTACTATCAATGTATTGACTATCCAACTTGCGGAAACTCCACGCTTGACCACTGCTACACGTCTTTTCTACACCGGTAGAAGGCCCTCTTCCGTCCTCCTTTCGGCAAATCGGACCACAACTCCATTTTGCTCCTTCCTGGCTACAAAGAAATACTCGAGGGATGTTCTGGCGTCTGTACAACGCTGGTCTGACCAATCAGAATCCATGCTCCAAGACTGTTGTCATCATGTGGACTGGACCGTGTTCTGGGTCGGTCCTGGGGATAACATCAATGAATACGCCGACTCAGTCATCGGATTCATAAAAAAAAAAGCTTTGTTATGATACCAATGGTGTCTTTCAAAACTTACCCAAATCAAAAAACATGGATTGATGGCAGCCTTGTCGGGAAGCTGAAGGAGAGAGATGCTGCTTATAAACACAATGTGTCACCGGTCACTTTGCCGTATGTTTAAACAGCACAAATACGACCTACGCATATCGATCAAGGGTGGCGAGACACCAGTATATCTAGAACAGTTCAATTCAGCAGGTCAGAAACAAGGTGTATGTGGTAGGGACTTCCAACGATCACGGATTACAAAAAGAAAGCCAGTCATGTCGCGGACACCACTGCCGACCTACCGGACGAGCTAAACACCTTTTTTCTCACGCTTCAAACATAACGACTCTGAGCTGCCGAAGAGAGACTTTGAGGACCACGTGAGCTATGTGCTTACCGGCTCCACAGAGGACGTAAGTAAGGAAAGGTAATGGGGATACCTATGTAAGTCATTCAAACGTGACAACCCTCGCAATGCTGCCAGCCAAGATAGTATCCTTAGCCGCACCCTCTGAGCATGTGCAGACCACCTAGCTGTTGTGTTTTCTGACACTCTCCATCTCTCTCTAGCTCAGGCCGTTATCAAGATATTCACTATCATCCCCGTACCCAAGAAAGGGAAAGGAACTGAACTGAATCAATCTGTAGCACTCACTTCTGTCATCATGAAGTGCTTTGAGAGACTAGTCAAAGACCACAACACCATCTCCCTCCTCAACACACTCCACCTTCCAATTTGCCTACTGCCCCAACAGATCCATGGACGACGTAATCACCATTGCGCTGCACACTGCCCTCACCCTCCTGGACAACAGGAATGTGAGGACAGATAGGTTATTTATTTACCTGGCATCACTTCACCAGGGCCCTCACCCTCCTGGACAACAGGAATGTGAGGACAGATAGGTTATTTATTTACCTGGCACCTCCTCCCGGTAGGCTGTCTCATCAGGTCTACCACTGCTGTGTCGTCAACAAACTTGATGATTGATTTGGAGATGTGCGGTGCCACGCAGTCATAGGTGAACAGGGAGTATAGGAGTTGGCTGGGCACGCACTCCCGCGGAGCCCCAGTTTTGAGGATCAGCGTGGCGGGGATGTTGTTGCCTACCCACACAACTTAGGGTTTGCTAGTCAGGAAGTCCAGGACCTAGTTGCACAGTGAGGGGTTCAGACCCAGGGCCCTGAGCTTAATGATGAGCTTGGAAGGTACTATGGTGTTGAAGGCTGAGCTGAAGTCAATGAACAGCATTCTTACATAGGTATTTCTCTTGTCCAGGTGGGATAGGGCAGTGTTCAGTTCAATGGCTATTGCACTGCACACTGGATCTAGGTTGTGAGGTAAGTTAGAGTTGATATGATCCTTAACTAGCCTCTCAAAGCACTTCATGATGAAGTGAGTTCTACGGGGCGATAGTCATTTAGTACAGTTACGCTTTCTTGCATATAGGAACAATGGTGAACATCTTGAAGCAAGTGGGGACAACAGACTGGGATATGGAGAGATTTAATATGTCCAGCTG
The DNA here is from genome assembly GCF_002021735.2 of Oncorhynchus kisutch. Taxonomy (NCBI): domain Eukaryota; kingdom Metazoa; phylum Chordata; class Actinopteri; order Salmoniformes; family Salmonidae; genus Oncorhynchus; species Oncorhynchus kisutch. The sequence goes on along the minus strand of NC_034175.2, from coordinate 67,439,879 downwards.
GTCTGCACATGCTCTGAAGACGTTGCTTGGGATGCCTTCTGGCCGGCAGCCTTGTGAGGGTTAACACGCTTAAATGACTTACTCATGTCGGCCATGGAGAAAGAGTGCATAATCCTCGTGAGCGGAGGGGTCCTTGGTCGGCGGCTCAATGTTTTCCCAAAGCGGGCGACTTAGCTTTTGCGTGGTGGTTAATGACAGATTGTACTCTTATTGTTCTCTTGTTGTTCTATTAATGTTCCCTCAGTGTCGTCCGCTTCATTTCCATTCCTCAGGTGTAAGTGCCGGTACTTTAGGATTGGTGTGTGTTTTTGGAGGATGGTATTGGACCTTATTGCTGTTATTACGCTGACAGAGTTTTGCCAGTGCGTGTTTGTGTGTGTGTACACGGCACCACATCAGAGTGCAGGTTCTAAAAGCTGGGCGGAACGAAACTTGAGCATATGTGAAAAGAAAGTATGTTTAGCAATGTCCTGGATCCATTCTCTCTGAGAGAATGAGATTTTCTCTCCTCCTCTCCTCCCCCGCAGAGAAACAGGTTATATCTCCCTGCGTTGTGATAGGAAACCCAGTGCAGAGTTGCCATGCCAGACGGGTATGATATTCAGAGATACTGGGGAAGGCAGGCTTTTAGCTCTTAGGCCACAGCATGACAGGCACCTCATTATCAGTTTGGTTCTACAAGACAATATTTCCATTTCTTTGTACTGTGTTCTTTCTTGCCTTTAAATGATCTGTTCCTAGCCTTTTTCCTCTCTAGATGAGTCAAAGGGGATTGTGCGGCACCTTTTAGCTGGCTTTGTACACTATAATTACCCAGAGTAGAGAGAGCAGCTAGCAATCACACATCACAATGGTACAGAGGGGTACAGAGGGGTACACATGGGTAGTGAGAGGGGTACATAGGGGTACACATGGGTAGAGAGAGGGGTACACATGGGTAGAGAGAGGGGTACACATGGGTAGAGAGAGGGGTACACATGGGTAGAGAGGGGTACACATGGGTTGAGAGGGGTAGAGAGAGGGGTACACATGGGTAGAGAGGGGTACACATGGGTTGAGAGGGGTACAGAGGGGTAGAGAGGGGTACACATGGGTAGAGAGGGGTACAGATGGGTACACATGGGTAGAGAGGGGTACACATGGGTAGAGAGGGGTACAGAGGGGTACACATGGGTAGAGAGGGGTACAGATGGGTTGAGGGGTACACATGGGTAGAGAGGGGTACACATGGGTTGAGAGGGGTACAGAGGGGTACACATGGGTAGAGAGGGGTACAGAGGGGTAGAGTTGAAGTAGAAAGAGTGTCTAAAAATCCAATACAGGAGCAATACAACAAAGAGACAGCAGGAGCATCTACAATTGAAAGTGAATAGTGTTGATTTTATTAGCACATGAAGCCCAACTCCACCCAACCATTTTACAAATGCAGGAGGGGTAACACTCCATATAAAGTGTAAGGTATAGCAAAGCATTCTCCCCACCACTGTTGTGCTAAATGGCTGAGGGATGGAGATGTAGAAATGTAACCACAAATTAGTAGACCGCGCTATTGATGCCAGCGCCGACTGTCCATGATAGCAAAATGATGTTTTGACGCTATACCGTGTTTTATTAAAATGTTCTTTGTTTACAGACATTAGAGTAAAACAAGCTTATATTTTGGGTTCTGGTGGCGTGTGACAGTTGAACTAAGTTCATGAGGCATTTCTAAGTTATTTTCTTCAAGAATCACTGCATACAGTAGATATCATTAATATAGAAGTCCAAAGGTTCCTGTAGCAACTGCCAAATGCCCAGCTGTTTGTAGATTCTCCGCAGTTAGCTCATGTGAGAGGGATACTTTTTTCCCTTCCACCATGGTGTCTTGACCATCTCCGACTGCCTGAGCACTTTTCCTTTGTATCCAGCTTGAAGAATGGCTGTGTAGCAGTGACCAGCTGCCAATTTGACAGAGCTTGAAGAATTCTCCCCAAAAGGAATGTGTGTAAAGCTGTTAGAGATTTACCCAGAAAGACTCACAAATCCGTAATCGCTGCCAAAGGTGATTCTAACATGTATTGACTCATGTTTTCACTTGGTCATTATGGGGCATTGTGTATAGATGGGTGAAACAATCTTGTATTGAATCCATTTTGAATTCAGGCTGTAACACAACGAAATGTAGAATAAGTCAACGGTTTGACTACTTTGACTACTTTCTGAAGGCACTTCAATGTCATGCAATAACTTGATGTATATCGCTATTCCCACCCTTCTCCCTATTCCCACCCCTCTCCCTATTCCCACCCCTCTCCCTATTCCCACCCCTCTCCCTATTCCCACCCCTCTCCCTATTCCCACCCCTCTCCTATTCCCAACCCTCTCCCTATTCCCAACCCTCTCCCTATTCCCACCCCCCTCCCTATTCCCACCCCCCTCCCTATTCCCACCCCTCTCCCTATTCCCACCCCTCTCCCTATTCCCAACCCTCTCCCTATTCCCAACCCTCTCCCTATTCCCAACCCTCTCCCTATTCCCAACCCTCTCCCTATTCCCACCCCTCTCCCTATTCCCAACCCTCTCCTTATTCCCACCCCCCTCCCTATTCCCACCCCCCACCCCTCTCCCTATTCCCAACCCTCTCCCTATTCCCACCCCTCTCCCTATTCCCAACCCTCTCCCTATTCCCAACCCTCTCCTTATTCCCACCCCTCTCCCTATTCCCACCCCTCTCCCTATTCCCAACCCTCTCCTTATTCCCACCCCTCTCCCTATTCCCACCCCTCTCCTTATTCCCACCCCTCTCCCTATTCCCACCCCTCTCCCTATTCCCAACCCTCTCCCTATTCCCAACCCTCTCCCTATTCCACCCCTCTCCCTATTCCCACCCCTCTCCCTATTCCCACCCCTCTCCCTATTCCCACCCATCTCCCTATTCCTATTCCCAACCCTCTCCCTATTCCCAACCCTCTCCCTATTCCCAACCCTCTCCCTATTCCCAACCCTCTCCCTATTCCCACCCCTCTCCCTCTCCCTATTCCCACCCCTCTCCCTATTCCCACCCCTCTCCCTATTCCCACCCCTCTCCCTATTCCCACCCCTCTCCCTATTCCCAACCCTCTCCCTATTCCCACCCCTCTCCCTATTCCCACCCCTCTCCCTATTCCCACCCCTCTCCCTATTCCCACCCCTCTCCCTATTCCACCCCTCTCCCTATTCCCAACCCTCTCCCTATTCCCAACCCTCTCCCTATTCCCAACCCTCTCCCTATTCCCAACCCTCTCCCTATTCCCAACCCTCTCCCTATTCCCAACCCTCTCCTATTCCCAACCCTCTCCCTATTCCCAACCCTCTCCCTATTCCCAACCCTCTCCCTATTCCCAACCCTCTCCCTATTCCCAACCCTCTCCCTATTCCCAACCCTCTCCCTATTCCCAACCCTCTCCCTATTCCCACCCCTCTCCCTATTCCCAACCCTCTCCCTATTCCCACCCCTCTCCCTATTCCCAACCCTCTCCCTATTCCCACCCCTCTCCCTATTCCCAACCCTCTCCCTATTCCCACCCCTCTCCCTATTCCCAACCCTCTCCCTATTCCCCACCCTCCTCCCTATTCCCACCCTCTCCCTATTCCCACCCCTCTCCCTATTCCCACCCCTCTCCCTATTCCCCACCCTCTCCCTATTCCCACCCTCTCCCTATTCCCACCCTCTCCCTATTCCCACCCCTCTCCCTATTCCCACCCCTCTCCCTATTCCCACCCCTCTCCCTATTCCCACCCCTCTCCCTATTCCCACCCTCCCCTATTCCCACCCCTCTCCTTATTCCCACCCCTCTCCCTATTCCCACCCCTCTCCCTATTCCCACCCCTCTCCCTATTCCCACCCCTCTCCCTATTCCCAACCCTCTCCCTATTCCCAACCCTCTCCCTATTCCCAACCCTCTCCCTATTCCCAACCCTCTCCCTATTCCCAACCCTCTCCCTATTCCCAACCCTCTCCCTATTCCCAACCCTCTCCCTATTCCCAACCCTCTCCCTATTCCCAACCCTCTCCCTATTCCCAACCCTCTCCCTATTCCCAACCCTCTCGCTATTCCCACCCCTCTCCCTATTCCCAACCCTCTCCCTATTCCCACCCCTCTCCCTATTCCCAACCCTCTCCCTATTCCCACCCCTCTCCCTATTCCCAACCCTCTCCCTATTCCCACCCCTCTCCCTATTCCCACCCCTCTCCCTATTCCCACCCCTCTCCCTATTCCCACCCCTCTCCCTATTCCCAACCCTCTCCCTATTCCCAACCCTCTCCCTATTCCCACCCCTCTCCCTATTCCCACCCCTCTCCCTATTCCCACCCCTCTCCCTATTCCCAACCCTCTCCCTATTCCCAACCCTCTCCCTATTCCCAACCCTCTCCCTATTCCCACCCCTCTCCCTATTCCCACCCCTCTCCCTATTCCCACCCCTCTCCCTATTCCCAACCCTCTCCCTATTCCCAACCCTCTCCCTATTCCCAACCCTCTCCCTATTCCCACCCCTCTCCCTATTCCCACCCCTCTCCCTATTCCCAACCCTCTCCCTATTCCCAACCCTCTCCCTATTCCCAACCCTCTCCCTATTCCCACCCCTCTCCCTATTCCCACCCCTCTCCCTATTCCCACCCCTCTCCCTATTCCCACCCCTCTCCCTATTCCCAACCCTCTCCCTATTCCCAACCCTCTCCCTATTCCCAACCCTATTCCTATTCCCAACCCTATTCCTATTCCCACCCCTCTCCCTATTCCTATTCCCACCCCTCTCCCTATTCCCACCCCTCTCCCTATTCCCACCCCTCTCCCTATTCCCACCCCTCTACCTATTCCCATTCCCTCCCAAACAAATGTTTGCAAGTATTGAATTCCAATGGTACAAACCGCAACACCCAGATTCTTGGTGGGTTATGGGTTGGCAATCCCCTTCAACAGTATATTCACACACTGTTCTCCTATAAAGCTCACTACAGGGCTCCAGATATACAAAAGCTTGTCAAGTTTCCCCTAAAGGACATAAGTCAGTGTTTCCAGAGGAAAGAACCACAACAGGTTTTTGAGCCACTAGGAATGTTTTGGTTTTGTGTCATCTATTCATGGTTTGAATCATTTATCTACCAGCATATCACATTAGAGCTACCATTTATTTGTATTTTTATGATATTTCAGTGCAGAGCTAGCTGAGAGTAGACCTAGAACACAATGGAGAGGCTGTATACCAACTGTAGAGCCCAAAATATTTGAAAGGTCCATTTCCATCTCTTTCCAGAAATCTTTATCAATTGGACAGTACCAGATGAGATGTGCAGAAGTACATTTTGCTGCTTACATTTTGGACATCCCCCTGAACAGGCGGGGTCAAAATGACTTCCTACAACAGGTGTAGTTTGTAACTGATGTATAATGTTAAACGGGAGCTCGTATTTCAAGGCCTCGTTTTTTTTACCCAACTTATTGTATTGTTTTCCTCTCCAGGAAGTCTACTCAATCATACTCCTTATTCTGTCCTTGTTCACCATATATATTACCAGCCTTTTAGCATGCCCTACATTTTCAAGGTAGCCTGTTATATAAGGTCTTCATGTTTTTATTCATGTTTTGACACTAAAAATAGAACTCGTAGGTGTCGTAACTTTGGAGATGAAGACGGGTGACTATCCTTGTTGTGATGGTGATGTAACCAGCTAGGCTACAGATAATCAATTATATGTGGGTTTTTGGTTGTGTGTGTTGTCTGCTTTTATTTGAATGGTTTATATAAAGTGTGTGTATGTGTGGTGGTGATGAGTGTGTGTGGATCTCTGGTTTGTTTTCTCTATAGGACAGCTAGATCCCCCTCTTGGATGAGGAGTTATCTGCTTTCCATATAGAATAGGTTAAGTGCACAGCTTTAGTTCCTTCCTTCTATTCTTCCCATCTAGTCTATACTATCCAGAAGATATTTCCATACAAGCTTTTGAGGCCAAACACCTGGTTAAGGTCATCGATTCGCTGGAGGCCAAACACCTGGGTAGCCCTTTCCACTCACAGCCCCTGGCAGATTTAGTCTTTGATAAGTGCCTTAATTATTGGAACACAGTGGCTGTGCAGTAACATGCTGTACAGTACAATGACGTCAGAGATCAAGCTCTGCACTTCACAGCTCTGTACTGTATGTTTTTGTATTTTTTTATTTTTTTATTGAACCTTTTTATATAACTAGGCAAGTCAGTTAAGAACAAATTATTATTTACAATGACGGCCAAACCCAGACGACACTGGGCCGATTGTGTACCGCCCTGTGGGACTCCTAATCACGGCCGGATGTGATACAGCCTGGTTTTGACTGACCGCCGCTCGGAACTTTAGAACCGCATGTGACAAGAAGTTGCTAATTGGGCAACTTTTACAAATGTTTTTGTTGCCTGAGTGAGGGAAATTTTGTAAATTAAGAGCACTTGATGTATGGGCCAATTGTGTACCGCCCTATGGGACTCCTGGTCACAGACGGTTGTGACACAGCCTGGGATCGAACCCGATGCTGCAATGCAGTGCCTTAGACCGCTGTGCCACTCGCGAGGCCTCATTTTATTATTTAACTAGTCATGTTGGCAATAAAACAAGCTTTCGAATTATGACCCAGATTGCCATTTATAATGCATCGTTTGTGGCTTGCGCAAACAATATCAGTAATTGGGTGATGACGGTAATGCAGGGCTGTGTTCCAAACAAAACGACAACAGGTGTGCTTGTTCTAGTTCCTCAACGACACAGCTAGGAGAGCTAAATAAAAAATGTAAAAGTACCTTATAGTTGAAGACTCTTTGAATCATAAAAGTGCATTCAGATTACTTAGGAACTGTGCACTTTGGAGATTGGTGTGGCCACTTGGAGAAACCAGTTTGACCTCTCTGACAAGACTGAATCATTTACTGTACTTTTCACTACACTTGATGATGACTAAATCTGAAAATGCCCCGAACATGATAAGAAAATTCTTGGAAGAATGTGGGTTAGGTGCAACAAAAGACAACTAAATGTTTTTCTTTTTTCTGTCTTTTGTTGCACCTAACCCACATTTTCCAATGATTTTCTTATCATGTTCGTATCATGTTCTTATCTTAAGTGTAGTGAAAAGTGCAGTAAATGTAAAATGCACAGAAATGAAATGTTTGGATTCAGTCTTGTCAGGTGAACTGTTGTGTCCTCACCTTTTAGTCTAGAAAATGTCCCATAATCTCCAAACTGTTCCCTTTTCATTTCTACCATGGTTATGCATATGCCCTCCATATTTCTTCTGTAAGAAACTTTTCAATATAGCCCGATCTCTACAGGCCAATTCCCACGAGTGTAAAAGGTTCAATGTATTCAGTTATCTTTAAAAAACAAAACAATTTACACAATACAATTTTCCCATCGAGAGAAATGTTCTGTAGCCTTATTATGTATTTAAGTGTTTGTGTTATAAACTCAGCAAAAGAAGAAACTTCCTCTCACTGTTAACTGTGTTTATTTCAGCACACTTAACTTGTAAATATTTGTATGAACCAAAGATTCAACATTTGAGAGACAAACTGAACAAGTTCCACAGACAGGGTAGCCTAGTGGTTAGAGCGTTGGACTAGTAACCGGAAGGTTGTGAGTTCAAACCCCCGAGCTGACACGGTACAAATCTGTCGTTCTGCCCCTGAACAGGCAGTTAACCCACTGTTCCTAGGCCGTCATTGAAAATAAGAATGTGTTCTTAACTGACTTGCCTGGTTAAATAAAGGTAAAAATAACATGGGACTAACAGAAATTGAATAATGTGTTCCTGAACAAAGGGGAGGTCAAAATCAAAAGTAACAGTCAGTATCTGGTGTGGCCACCAGCTGCATTAAGTACTGCAGTGCATCTCCTCCCCATGGACTGCACCAGATTTGCCAGTTCTTGCACCAAGGCACCTGCAAGTTCCCAGAATTTTTTTGGGGGGGATTGCCCTAGCCCCCACCCTCCAATCCAACAGGTCCCAGATGTGCTCAATGGAATTGAGATCCGGGCTCTTCACTAGCCATGGCAGAACACTGACATTCCTGTCTTGCATGAAATCACGCACAGAACGAGCAGTATGGCTGGTGGCATTGTCATGCTGGAGGGTCATGTCAGGATGAGCCTGCAGGAAGGGTACGACATGAGGGAGGAGGATGTTTTCCCTGTAACTCACAGCGTAGAGATTGACATCAATGACATCAATGACGACAAGCTCAGTCCGATGATGCTGTGACACACCGCCCCAGACCATGACGGACCCTCCACCTCCAAATTGATCCCGCTCCAGAGTACAGGCCTCGGTGTAACGCTCATTCCTTCGATGATAAACGCAAATCCGACCATCACCCCTGGTGAGACAAAACCGTGACTCATCAGTGAAGAGCACTTTTGCCAGTCCTGTCTGGTCCAGCGACGTTGGGTTTGTGCCCTTAGGCGACGTTGTTGCCGGTGATGTCTTGTGAAGACCTGCCTTACAACTAGAGGTCGACCGATTTTATGATTTTTCAACGCCGATACCGGTACCGCTTATTGGAGGACCAAAAAAAGCCGAAACCAATTAATCGGCCTATCTAAAAAATTAAAAATAAACATGTATTTGTAATAATGACAATTACAACAATACTGAAGTAACAGTTATTTTAACTTAATATAATACATCAATAAAATCAATTTAGCCTCATAGATAATGAAACATGTTCAATTTGGTTTAAATAATGCAAAAACAAAGTGTTGGAGAAGAAAGTAAAAGTGCAATATGTGCCATGTAAGAAAGCTAATGTTTAAGTTCCTTGCTCAGAACATGAGATCATATGAAAGCTGGTGGTTCCTTTTAACATGAGTCTTCAATATTCCCAGGTAAAAAGTTTTAGGTTGTAGTTATTATAGGAATTATAGGACTATTTCTCTCTATACCATTTGTATTTCATATACCTTTGACCTTTGGATGTTCTTATAGGCACTTTAGTATTGCCAGTGTAACAGTATAGCTTCCGTACCTCTCCTCGCTCCTACCTGGGCTCGAACCAGGAACACATCGACAACAGCCACCCTCGAAGCAGCGTTACCCATGCAGAGCAAGAGGAACAACTACTCCAAGTCTCAGAGCGAGTGATGTTTGAAACGCTATTAGCGCACACCCGCTAACTAGCTAGCCATTTCACATCTCATCGTTACACTAGCCTAATCTCGGGAGTTGATAGTCTTGAAGTCATAAACAGCAGAGCTGCTGGCAAAACGCACGAAAGTGTTGTTTGAATTAATGCTTATGAGCCTGCTGCTACAGGAAATGGAAAATAAATATTTCTGTTACATTGCACAACCTTCAATGTTATTGTAACGGCGTTCTTCGTTTGTTGAGAGAGAGTCGGACCGAAATGCAGCGTGGTGGTTAATCATGATCTTTAATAAAGAAAACGGCGATACATGAAATAACTAAATAAACAGGAACAATCACCCACGAAAGACAAAGCGAACTCAGGCTACCTAAATACGGTTCCCAATCAGAGGCAACGAGAAGCACCTGACTGCTGATTGAGAACCGCCTCAGGCAGCCAAGCCTATACAACACCCCTAATCAGCCGCGATCCCAAATACTACAAACCCCAATACGAATTACAACAACATAAACCCCTGTCACACCCTGGCCTGACCAAATATATAACGAAAACACAAAACACTAAGACCAAGGCGTGACAGAACCCCCCCCCCCCCCCCCCCAAGGTGCGGACTCCCGGACGCACCTCAAAACCAAAGGGAGGAGGTCTGTCATTGGTGGCGGCTCCGGCTCGGGACGTGGACCCCAGTTCATTAATGTCCTAGTTCCTCCCCTTCGCGTCCTGGGATAATCCACCCTCGCCGCCGACCATGGCCTAATAGTCCTCACCCAGAACCCCACAGAACTGAGGAGCATCTCGGGACTGAGGGGCATCTCGGGACTGAGGGGCATCTCGGGACTGAGGGGCATCTCGGGACTGAGGGGCATCTCGGGACTGAGGGGCATCTCGGGACTGAGGGGCATCTCGGGACTGAGGGGCATCTCGGGACTGAGGGGCATCTCGGGACTGAGGGGCATCTCGGGACTGAGGGGCATCTCGGGACTGAGGGGCATCTCGGGACTGAGGGGCAGCCCGGAACAGAGGGGCAGCCCAGTACTGAGAGGCAGCCCAGTACTGAGAGGAAGACCCAGTACTGAGATGAAGCTCAGGTAGGTAGTAGGCTCCGGTAGATCCTGGCTGGCTGGCGGATCTGGAAGATTCAGGTTGACTAGCAGATCTGGAAGATTCTGGTTGACTAGCAGATCTGGAAGATTCTGGTTGACTAGCAGATCTGGAAGATTCTGGTTGACTAGCAGATCTGGAAGATTCTGGTTGACTAGCAGATCTGGAAGATTCTGGTTGACTAGCAGATCTGGAAGATTCTGGTTGACTAGCAGATCTGGAAGATTCTGGTTGACTAGCAGATCTGGAAGATTCTGGTTGACTAGCAGATCTGGAAGATTCTGGTTGACTAGCAGATCTGGAAGATTCTGGTTGACTAGCAGATCTGGAAGATTCTGGTTGACTAGCAGATCTGGAAGATTCTGGTTGACTAGCAGATCTGGAAGATTCTGGTTGACTAGCAGATCTGGAAGATTCTGGTTGACTAGCAGATCTGGAAGATTCTGGTTGACAGGCAGATCTGGAAGAATCTGGTTGACTGGCAGATCTAGAAGATCATGGCTGACTGGCGGATCTAGCTGCTCTATGCAGACTGACAGCTCCTTGCAGACTGACAGCTCTGGCTGCTTCATGCAGACTGACAGCACCCTGCAGACTGGCAGCTCCTTGCAGACTGACAGCTCTGACTGATCCATGCAGGCTGACAGCTCCTTGCAGACTGGCAGCTCCTTGCAGACTGGCAGCTCCTTGCAGACTGGCCGCTCCTTGCCGACTGGCAGCTCCTTGCAGACTGGCTGCTTCATGCAGACTGACAGCTCCTTGCAGACTGGCAGCTCCTTGCAGACTGGCAGCTCCTTGCAGACTGGCAGCTCCTTGCAGAATGGCAGCTCAGGCTGCTTCAAACAGGCAGGAGGCTCCGGCAGCGCTGTATAGAGAGAAGGCTCTGATAGCGCTGAACAGGCGGGAGACTCCGACAGCGCAGGAGAGGAGGAAAACGCTGGCTGCGCTGAACAGGCGGGAGACTCCGACATCGCAGGAGGGAAGGAAGGCTCTGGCTGTGCTGAACAGGCGGGAGACTCCGACAGAGCAGGAGAGGCGAGGCGCACTGTAGGCCTGATGCGTGGTGCGGGCACTGGTGATACTGGAGCGAGGACACGCACAGGAAGCCTGGTGCGGGGAGCTGCTACTGGAGGACTGGTGTGTGGAGGTGGCTCTGGATAGACCGGACCGTGCAGGCGCACTGGAGCTCTTGAGCACCGAGCCTGCCCAAGCTTACCTGGCTCGATGCCCACTCTAGCCCGGCCAATACGAAGGGCTGGTATGAACTGTACCGGGCTATGCACCCGCACTGGAGACACCGTGCGCTCACTAGCATAACACGGTGCCTGCCCGGTCTCTTTAGCCCACCGGAAAGCACAGGGAGTTTGCACAGGTCTCCTACCTGGCATAGCCATACTCCCTGTAAGCCCCCCCCCCCCCAATAATTTTTTGGGGTTGCTTCTCGGGCTTCCTTGCCAACCGTGTTCCCTCGTATCGCCGGCTCCTATCTCCTGCTGCCTCTGCTTCCTCCTTGGGGCGGCGATATTCACCAGGCTGAGCCCAGGGTCCTCTTCCGTCTAATATCATCTCCCAAGACCAGAAGTCCTTATATCGCTGCTCCTCATGATTAACAGGGAGAGTTGGCTCAGGTCTGACTCCTGACTCTGCCACTCTCTCCCTGAGCCCCCCCCCCAATACATTTTTTGGGGTGACTTTCGGGTTTCGCTCTGCGCCGCCGTGTTTTCCTTTTCGACTCCATTCGCCTATAGCCTTCCTCGCACTGCTCAAGCGAATCTCATGCGGGCTCCTGCACTCTCTCTGGGTCGGCCGCCCACCTGTCGATTTCTTCCCACGTCGTATACTCCATGCCATTGCTGTCCATAACGTCCTCCTTTCGCTTTTCCTGCCTGTTACCACGCCGCTCGGTCCGTATGTGGTGGGTGATTCTGTAACGGCGTTCTTCGTTTGTTGAGAGAGAGTCGGACCGAAATGCAGCGTGGTGGTTAATCATGATCTTTAATAAAGAAAACGGCGATACATGAATTAACTAAATAAATACGAAAACAACAAACGGAACGTGAAACCTAATACAGCCTATCTGGTGAACACTACACAGAGACAGGAACAATCACCCACGAAAGACAAAGCGAACTCAGGCTACCTAAATACGGTTCCCAATCAGAGGCAACGAGAAGCACCTGACTGCTGATTGAGAACCGCCTCAGGCAGCCAAGCCTATACAACACCCCTAATCAGCCGCGATCCCAAATACTACAAACCCCAATACGAATTACAAAAACATAAACCCCTGTCACACCCTGGCCTGACCAAATATATAACGAAAACACAAAACACTAAGACCAAGGCGTGACAGTTATGTCATAATTGCGTAAAATTCCGGCAAATTAGTTCGCAATGAGCCAGGCGGCCCAAACTGTTGCATATACCCTGACTGCGTGCAATGAACGCAAGAGAAGTGACACAAGTTCACCTGGTTAATATTGCCTGCTAACCTGGATTTCTTTTAGCTAAATATGCAGGTTTAAAAATATATACTTCTGTGTATTGATTTTAAGAAAGGCATTGATGGTTATGGTTAGGTACACTTTGGAGCAACGACAGTCCTTTTTCGCGAATGCGCACTGCATCGATTATATGCAACACAGGACACGCTAGATAAACTAGTAATATCATCAACCATGTGTAGTTATAACTAGTGATTATGATTGATTTAAGTTTAATGCTAGCTAGCAACTTACCCTGGCTTCTTACTGCATTCGCATAACAGGCGGGCTCCTCGTGAGGCGGGCTCCTCACTCTAACGAGTGTTGGACTAGTTAACCGTAAGGTTGCAAGATTGAATCCCTGAGCTGACACGGTCAACATCTGTCATTCTGCCCCTGAACAAGGCAGTTAACCCACCGTTCCTAGGCCTTCATTGAAAATAAGGTGATGAACAATCGGCAAAATCGGCGTCCAAAATGACAGATTTCCGATTGTTATGAGAACTTGAAACCGGCCCTAATTAATCGGCCATTCCAATTAATCGGTCGACCTCTACTTACAACAGGCCTTCAAGCCCTCAGTTCAGCCTCTCTCAGCCTATTGCGGACAGTCTGAGCACTGATGGAGGGATTGTGCGTTCCTGGTGTAACTTGCACAATTGTTGTTGCCATTCTGTACCTGTCCCACATTTGTGATGTTCAGATGTACCGATCCTGTGCAGGTGTTGTTACACGTGGTTTGCCTCTGCGAGGACGATCAACTGTCCGTCCTGTCTCCCTGTAGCGCTGTGTTAGGCATCTCACAGTACGAACATTTCAATTTATTCTCCTGGCCACATCTGTAGTCCTCATGCCTCCTTGCAGCATGCCTGAGGCATGTTCACGGAGATGAGCAGGGACCATGGGCATCTTTCTTTTAGTGTGTTTCAGAGTCAGTAGAAAGACCTCTTTAGTGTCCTAAGTTTTCATAACTGTGACCTTAATTGCCTACTGTCTGTAAGCTGTTAGTGTCTTAACATTGAACAGGCATGGGAAACGGTGTTTAAATCCTTTGCAATGAAGATCTGTGAAGTTACTTACCCTGTCTTTGAAAGACAGGGTCCTGAAAAGGGGCTATTTCTTTTTTTGCTGAGGTTGTTTTCCAATAGTGTTATGTTTTTTCGTGCTATTTTGTATGCCATGTTTGATTGTGTAAATGTCTTCAGTTTGTGTAAACTGTAAGGAAGAAATAATAAAGCCAAAGTCAGTCGCTCTTTTTCGCTATTTATAATATATGAATGTGACCTAAAAATAGAATTACAAAATCCTTCGTAATTGAAAAAATTAAAATTGATTGTAGCCTAATGGCAGCCATGAAATAAGCTTCAAGTAGACCTACAAATATTATAAAATGAAATAATTGAACATGAAGTAGCCTAGTTTAGGCCTAGGCTACAAGTTAATTGACTTTGCCATAGACCTAATGTGTTGACCTTTAGGTTATTGGTTGAGCCACAGTGAAATGTGTGAGCTTTTAGATAATAGTAGCCTACTGGTCTAAGCGATATATTGAAGCGGCTCCAGTGTAACCTAATAGCTTAAAACTAGATAGGTCTATCGATTGCACATACATGAAAGTGATGTCAATATGTAGCCTAATCAGGCTATCATATAATTTGGTTACCTCTGTTTTATTTGTTTAGAACATTAAACTATTTTTTATCAACTGACTTTTTCGGCAGTCACAGAGAGACAGATAAACGGCTTCATTCTATGTTTATCGATGAACTTAGACTTACAATGCTTTTGAGAAACCTGCCCTGGTTAATGTCATGGATACGCTAGAGGCCAAACACCTGGCTATTGTCATGGATACGCTAGAGGCCAAACACTTGGCTAATGTCATGGATTTGCTGGAGGCCAAACACCTGGCTAATGTCATGGAGTTCAAACAGAAGGTAAATATCATGGATACGCTGGAGTAAAAACACCTGGTTAATGAGAAGAGAGGACCTCAGTTGACATCCCACATAGGGCTCTGGTCAAAAGTAATGCGCCTTATATAAGGAATAGGGTGCCATTTCATACACTGCCCTAGTTGGTCCAGACCATGCTTAGGATGGGGCAAACAGAGTTTTTTTAAATGATCAGATCAATATGTACTCACTCTGAGTGTGACCTGGGTTGTGTGATTGATTGGTTATCACTTAGGTGCAACTCAGTCTATCCATCAGGTTAGGTCAGGATTTTACACGCAGGGATAGTATGAGATTGTAGGCCGGCGGGTGTCCAGTGTCAGTCCTGAAGAGCTACTGAGTTATGTTCCTCCCCAACACTAGTGTGTTGGAGCAAAGGCTGGAGCAAAGGCACGCACTTCCAGGAGGCCAAATTTCCAAACCTGTCTGAGAAATCATCCAGCACACACAACTGACAATTCTTGTGTGTATTTTTGTTTGTGTGAGATTTTTGTAATCGTTTTGTTTGTTTGTCAGCTGGTGGACCAATGAGCTGTGTATGTGTACCAGCGATAAAGCTTGCCCAGTCGATAGGGCTTTGTGTGTAAATGTTGCTAATCCCTCCACACACAGCACCTCCCCAGAATATAATGTTCTCTGCTTCTGCTTAAATACATTAATCTGGTGTACAGATCACAACAAAACACTTTGCGTTAGATGGAGAAACAGACCGATACTAGAAAAGCAGAGATCCTGCAAAGACACATTTTTGACTTTAAAAACTTTACCAAATGACGCAAGCATGTTAGAATCAGCTTTTCGAGTAGAATTTAGCAAAACTAGCGCAACAGATGGCTTGTTGTTTTCTTACTATAATGATCGGATTGTGTTAATCCATCTTTGATGTTCTGCGTACAGGTTTCGAAAGGGTACCAATATTGTGCCTGGTGATTTTAAGCCCCCAAAGATGTATTTGTCTGTGAAACTAGAGTCTGAAGCCTGTAAATCATAGAGCTAGGAGCAACTCAAATCTGACTTATTTTGGTTATGTTTGTTTACTTTATGGTTCCCTCGTCACCTTGTATTAGAGAACACTAAATGGTAATTACATGCTAATAACTCATGAATTGCGTCATGTCCTCGACCTATGAGGTTGTTTCATCATTGCGTTAGGGTAGGTCGTTGACACAAACCATATCCCCCTTTTTTTGCGTACTTTTCTACTCACCCCTCTATTTCCTATTCCTGTGCTCACAGGAAGGAGTGGAGGTGAGGGTGGCACGCATCTTTAACACCTTTGGGTCCCGGATGCACATGAACGACGGCCGTGTGGTCAGCAACTTCATACTGCAGGCTCTACAGGGAGAGCCCCTCACCGTACGTCCACTATAATTACCACTCTTACTATGGTTACTACTGTCACTGCTACCACTATTACTACTACCGCTGTTACTACTACTACCACTGTTATTACTGTTACTACTATTACCACTGTTACCCACTACTACCACTGTTATTACTGTTACTACTACCACTGTTATTACTACTACTACCACTGTTATTACTACTACTACCACTGTTATTACTGTTACTACTACCACTGTTACCACTGTTACTACTGTTACTACTACTACTACCACTGTTATTACTGTTACTACTACCACTGTTACTACTGTTACTACTACTACTACCACTGTTATTACTGTTACTACTACCACTGTTACTACTACTACCACTGTTACTACTGTTACTACTACCACTGTTATTACTACTACCACTGTTACTACTGTTACTACTACCACTGTTATTACTACTACCACTGTTACTACTACCACTGTTATTACTACTGCTACTGTTACTACTATTACCACTGTTACCCACTACTACCACTGTTATTACTGTTACTACTACCACTGTTATTACTGTTACTACTACCACTGTTATTACTACTACCACTGTTATTACTGTTACTACTACCACTGTTATTACTGTTACTACTACCACTGTTATTACTGTTACTACTACCACTGTTATTACTGTTACTACTACCACTGTTACTACTGTTACTACTACTACTACCACTGTTACTACTACCACTTATTACTACTACCACTGTTACTACTACCACTGTTATTACTACTACCACTGTTACTACTACCACTGTTACTACTGTTACTACTATTACCACTGTTATTACTGTTACTACTACCACTGTTACTACTACCACTGTTATTACTGTTACTACTACTACTACCACTGTTACTACTACCACTGTTATTACTACTACCACTGTTACTACTGTTACTACTACCACTGTTATTACTACTACCACTGTTATTACTGTTACTACTACCACTTACTACTGTTACTACTACTACTACCACTGTTACTACTGTTACTACTACCACTTATTACTACTACCACTGTTACTACTACCACTGTTATTACTCCTACCACTGTTACTACTACCACTGTTATTACTACTACCACTGTTACTACTGTTACTACTATTACCACTGTTATTACTGTTACTACTACCACTGTTATTACTGTTACTACTACCACTGTTATTACTGTTACTACTACCACTGTTATTACTGTTACTACTACTACTACCACTGTTATTACTGTTACTACTACCACTGTTATTACTGTTACTACTACTACTACCACTGTTACTACTACCACTTATTACTACTACCACTGTTACTACTACCACTGTTATTACTACTACCACTGTTACTACTACCACTGTTATTACTACTACCACTGTTACTACTACCACTGTTACTACTGTTACTACTATTACCACTGTTATTACTGTTACTACTACCACTGTTACTACTACCACTGTTATTACTGTTACTACTACTACTACCACTGTTACTACTACCACTGTTATTACTACTACCACTGTTACTACTGTTACTACTACCACTGTTACTACTGTTACAACTGTTACTACTACCACTGTTACACTGTTGCCATCTGTTACTGCTTCCACTCTTACAACTATTAATGCTGCCACTTTTACTACTGTCATTACTACCACTGTTACTACTGTCATTACTACCACTGTTACTACTGTTACTGATGTTACTGCTGTTACTACTAATACCACTGTTACTACTGTTACTACTAATACCACTGTTACTACTGTTACTACTAATACCACTGTTATTACTGTTACTACTACCACTGTTATTACTGTTACTACTACCACTGTTACTACTGTTACTACTATTACCACTGTTACCCACTACTACCACTGTTATTACTGTTACTACTACCACTGTTATTACTGTTACTACTACCACTGTTATTACTGTTACTACTACCACTGTTATTACTGTTACTACTACTACTACCACTGTTATTACTGTTGCTACTACTACTACCACTGTTACTACTACCACTGTTACTACTGTTACTACTACTACTACCACTGTTACTACTATCACTGTTACTACTGTTACTACTAATACCAATGTTACTACTGTTACTACTAATACCACTGTTACTACTAATACCACTGTTACTACTGTTACTACTAATACCAATATTACCACTGTTACTACTAATACCAATATTGCTACTGCTTCTAATACCAATGTTACTACTGTTACTACTAATACCACTGTTACTACTGTTTCTAATACCACTGTTACTACTATCATTACTACCACTGTTTCTACTACCACTGTTACTTTTACCACTGTTACTACTGTTACCGATGTTACAACTGTTACTACTACCACAATTACTACTACCACTCTTACTACTACCACTGTTACTACTACAACCACTGTTGCAACTGTTTCAACAGCCACTGTTACTACTGCCGCTGTTACTGCTGTTTCTACTACCACTGTTACTTCTGTTACTGTTACTCTGTTACTCACTCTCTGTCACTGACACTCTGTATCACTATCTCTCTCTGTCACTCTCACTCTAAATCACTATCTTTCTCTGTCACGTTCACTCTAAATCACTCTCACTCTGTCTGTCACTGACAC
Organism: Oncorhynchus kisutch; assembly: GCF_002021735.2. Taxonomy (NCBI): domain Eukaryota; kingdom Metazoa; phylum Chordata; class Actinopteri; order Salmoniformes; family Salmonidae; genus Oncorhynchus; species Oncorhynchus kisutch. The sequence goes on along the minus strand of NC_034175.2, from coordinate 67,421,215 downwards.
TATGTATCACTATCTCTCTCTGTCACTTTCACTCTAAATCTCTCTCAATGACACTCTGTATCACTATCTCTCTCTGTCACTCTAAATCACTATGTCTCTCTCTGTCACTTTCACTCTAAATCTCTCTCACTGACACTCTGTATCACTCTCTCTCTGTCACTGATACTCTGTATCACTATCTCTGTCACTCACTCTAAATCACTATCTCTCTCTCTGTCACGCTGTATCACTATCTCTGTCACTCTCACTCTAAATCACTATCTCTCTCTCTGTCACTGATACTCTGTATCACTATCTCTGTCACTCACTCTAAATCACTATCTCTCTCTGTCACTCTCACTCTAAATCACCATCTCTCTCTCTGTCACGCTGTATCACTATCTCTGTCACTCTCACTCTAAATCACTATCTCTCTCTCTGTCACGCTGTATCACTATCTCTGTCACTCTCACTCTAAATCACTATCTCTCTCTCTGTCACTGATACTCTGTATCACTATCTCTGTCACTCACTCTAAATCACTATCTCTCTCTCTGTCACTCTCACTCTAAATCACTATCTCTCTCTCTGTCACGCTGTATCACTATCTCTGTCACTCTCACTCCATCACCCTCTACCACTCTCACTGTCTCCTCACCCATACATTTCCTCTCATCTCACACACTCTACCAGCTGTAGTATTACCATCACTCATTCACTCAGTCAGACAGATGGACAGACAGACTTGTCTCTCTGGTCCGTCATGTAGCACCTACCTGTCTTTCTCTGAATATGTCAAGAATCTGATTCTGAATAAGATTGTTTCATATCACCTTGTTTATATAGGTGTATGGTAGTGGATCCCAGACGAGGGCCTTCCAGTATGTGAGGTAAGCCTGACCGAACACATCTAACACTGTTCACAGAAGCTTACATTTTTATCTTGCTCTCCATTTGTTGATGTCTGTGTTGTCTGTGTATCTCTGCATGCTGTTTCTGTGAATGTGTCCGACAGATTGGATTAGAATTGTGTATTCAGGTGTTGTATTCAGTGGATACGGGCAGAAGACCGACGGCCCGCTGGGTAGCTTAAATGTCGCGCTCTCTTTAAGACACGATGTCTCTCAGTGGAAAGGGGAAGAAAAAAAAAACATGCCTGAGCAATATGGTTATCATCACTTTGTGTGTTTGTGTGTGTGTGCAGATATGGGTGTGTGTGCATGCAGGTGTCTGTCTCTCAGCAGAACATTGTGGTGGTATGTGGTAGCGTTAATATTCTATGGGCTCTGAAGGCCCAGACCATTAAGCATGCATGTTCTCTCTTCTAAGGGAAGGGAAGGTTGGATAACCAGGGAGGGAATCTTCCCAAAGATCACTAATTCTTTCTAGTAATTGACAGTATTTCAAAGGTGGAAATGGCTTTGTTCATTTGAAAGGTGGCAGTGTTTGCTTTTCACACAGACTGATAGTTGGGCTCGGTTGGAGGGGCGTAGGGGTCTGGATATATCAACTTTGTAACACTCGCAGGAATCTGGAGGCAATGGACAGGCGGCTGGCTGGACATGGGAACTCCGACCACAAGTTTTTTTAGGGGAGAGAAAGGTAATATTTGCTTTAGATTACAAAGGTGGTGGGATAAAATGCTAACACCCCTCTCTCTCTCTCTCTCTCTCTTCATCACGTACACGTACACACACACACACACACACACACACACACACACACACACACACACACACACACACAGACATGCACACACACACACACACACACACACACACACACACACACACACACACACACACACACACACACACACACACACCGCCTCATCCACATCCTCAGTCTTCAAAGGTTTTGGCGATTGCTGTGTGCATGTCTGTCTCTGTGTGTGTGTGTGTGTGCATGTGTGTGTGTTTGAATGATCTTTGGAGAATAATTTAATCAGCCCTGCTTTCATCGACGGTGCAGTCTGATCTCACACAACACAACACACACACACACACACACAAACATTCTGCAATTTAGAAGGAGCGAGATCAAAGGAGGATGGGTATTTGAAGCTCTCCTATCATCCTTCGGGGCAACCGTTTACCTGGAACGTGAATGTCTTTAATTAGGCTTGTATAAACAGCTTGATGCAACCTCTCCTCTAAGTTTTCTCCTCTCTCAACCAGGTCCTATGACAGCCTGACTTTGCTTAATGACTTCCATAGTCTGTGAATCAGTGGATTTGGTGGACTTAAGAGTCCCATTTCCCTACCCAGGACGTTACATTGCCAAGCCAAGACTCTGGGTGACATTTTATTCTTCTGAAAGAACATGGGCAGAGCACTAAGTAGCTATGAAATGTTAAAAAGAGCATCGCTGCAATTATTCAAAAAGACTTCTTCAATGAAATGTCACCCTCAAAGTAAAAGTCACGTTCAAACATTTGATAATGTCTAAGACCAGCAAAGCATGTTATTGTAACCCACCATTATTACACATATGACTGTCTGCCCTCAGTCTTACCTCACAGACCTCCCTCACAGACCTCCCTCACAGGCCTACCTCACAGGCCTCCCTCACAGGCCTCCCTCACAGGCCTCCCTCACAGGCCTCCCTCACAGGCCTACCTCACAGGCCTCCCTCACAGGCCTCCCTCACAGGCCTCCCTCACAGGCCTCCCTCACAGACCTACCTCACAGACCTACCTCACAGACCTACCTCACAGACCTACCTCACAGGCCTACCTCACACTTATTGTGCCTCGCAGACCTCCCTCGCAGACCTCCCTCACAGACCTCCCTCACAGGCCTCCCTCACAGACCTCCCTCACAGACCTCCCTCACAGGCCTACCTCACAGGCCTACCTCACAGGCCTACCTCACAGGCCTCCCTCACAGGCCTCCCTCACAGGCCTCCCTCACAGGCCTCCCTCACAGGCCTCCCTCACAGACCTACCTCACAGGCCTACCTCACAGGCCTACCTCAGACTTATTGTGCCTCGCAGACCTCCCTCACAGGCCTACCTCACAGACCTCCCTCACAGGCCTACCTCACAGGCCTACCTCACAGACCTCCCTCACAGGCCTACCTCACAGGCCTACCTCACAGGCCTACCTCACAGGCCTCCCTCACAGGCCTCCCTCACAGGCCTCCCTCGCAGACCTCCCTCACAGGCCTACCTCACAGGCCTACCTCGCAGACCTCCCTCACAGGCCTCCCTCACAGGCCTCCCTCACAGGCCTCCCTCACAGGCCTCCCTCGCAGACCTCCCTCACAGGCCTACCTCACAGGCCTACCTCGCAGACCTCCCTCACAGGCCTACCTCACAGACCTCCCTCACAGACCTCCCTCACAGGCCTACCTCATAGGCCTACCTCGCAGACCTCCCTCACAGGCCTACCTCACAGGCCTACCTCACAGGCCTCCCTCACAGACCTCCCTCACAGGCCTCCCTCACAGACCTCCCTCACAGGCCTACCTCACAGGCCTCCCTCACAGACCTCCCTCACAGGCCTACCTCACAGACGTATTGTGCCTCGCAGACCTCCCTCGCAGACCTCCCTCACAGACCTCCCTCACAGGCCTACCTCACAGACTTATTGTGCCTCGCAGACTTGCCTCGCAGACTTACCTCTGTCTAGCACGAATTCAAGACGGCAAACCTTTTGTCACTTCCCACGATGCATTTCACCTACGTGGCTGAGGCCTCGGGAGAGCCAGAGGGAGACAATGTTGACTCCGATACTTTAGCACCTGACGATGCTGATTTGGGCGTGGTGTCACTTGGAATTGTGGGAGACATTTGGACCTTTTTATATGATGGTGGCAGGTGGAATAGGAACTGTTTTTATCACAGCACTCTTTAATTTGTTCGTTAGCGCTGTCTTTGTCTCTCCTTTCTCTGTTCTGCTACTAGATGTGAGTCTTGTTGCTTTAAGACCATTATTTATTTTAGGTGGTGCAGGAAACTAAAGCATTAGTTTATAATCCATGTATGTTGTCTTGCCCTGCAAACTAAATCTACAGAGGAGTTTTCTCATCTATACAGATCCTTACAGCATTGTCTGTGTATTTCATCAATGAACCCGAAGGTACCTGTTGTAGCAATTTCTGGGTTCATCCCACCAGCGTGGATTTGTTATTGTGTTATTATTTATAGGGGCTTCATTAGAACTGGCCCACAGAAAACACCTTGCATAATATCACAGGATCGTTTTGTGAATGATTTGTGCATCATTCGTTTTTTTTTAAATTAAAAACTATTTTATTTAGTCAATTTAACATGAATAAACCATGTAGAGAAAAGGAGGTCTATATTGATGGATGGCTGATGAGCAGGTAGCCAGTTGAAGCCTGTTCCCAGTGGGAGCATAGTGGTTGTTAATGTGATCAGACCAGTTGGAGCCTGTTCCCAGTGGGAGCATAGTGGTTGTTGATGTGATCAGACCAGTTGGAGCCTGTTCCCAGTGGGAGCATAGTGGTTGTTAATGTGATCAGACCAGTTTGGGCCTGTTCCCAGTGGGAGCATAGTGGTTGTTGATGTGATCAGACCAGTTGGAGCCTGTTCCCAGTGGGAGCATAGTGGTTGTTAATGTGATCAGACCAGTTGGAGCCTGTTCCCAGTGGGAGCATAGTGGTTGTTAATGTGATCAGACCAGTTTGGGCCTGTTCCCAGTGGGAGCATAGTGGTTGTTGATGTGATCAGACCAGTTGGAGCCTGTTCCCAGTGGGAGCATAGTGGTTGTTAATGTGATCAGACCAGTTGGAGCCTGTTCCCAGTGGGAGCATAGTGGTTGTTAATGTGATCAGACCAGTTGGCGCCTGTTCCCAGTAGGAGCATAGTGGTTGTTGATGTGATCAGACCATTTTGGGCCTGTTCCCAGTGGGGGCATAGTGGTTGTTAATGTGATCAGACCAGTTGGAGCCTGTTCCCAGTGGGAGCATAGTGGTTGTTAATGTGATCAGACCAGTTGGAGCCTGTTCCCAGTAGGAGCATAGTGGTTGTTAATGTGATCAGACCAGTTTGGGCCTGTTCCCAGTGGGAGCATAGTGGTTGTTAATTTGATCAGACCAGTTTGGGCCTGTTCCCAGTAGGAGCATAGTGGTTGTTAATGTGATCAGACCAGTTTGGGCCTGTTCCCAGTGGGAGCATAGTGGTTGTTAATGTGATCAGACCAGTTGGAGCCTGTTCCCAGTGGGAGCATAGTGGTTGTTGATGTGATCAGACCAGTTGGAGCCTGTTCCCAGTGGGAGCATAGTGGTTGTTAATGTGATCAGACCAGTTTGGGCCTGTTCCCAGTGGGAGCATAGTGGTTGTTGATGTGATCAGACCAGTTGGAGCCTGTTCCCAGTGGGAGCATAGTGGTTGTTAATGTGATCAGACCAGTTGGAGCCTGTTCCCAGTGGGAGCATAGTGGTTGTTAATGTGATCAGACCAGTTTGGGCCTGTTCCCAGTGGGAGCATAGTGGTTGTTGATGTGATCAGACCAGTTGGAGCCTGTTCCCAGTGGGAGCATAGTGGTTGTTAATGTGATCAGACCAGTTGGAGCCTGTTCCCAGTGGGAGCATAGTGGTTGTTAATGTGATCAGACCAGTTGGAGCCTGTTCCCAGTAGGAGCATAGTGGTTGTTAATGTGATCAGACCAGTTTGGGCCTGTTCCCAGTGGGAGCATAGTGGTTGTTAATTTGATCAGACCAGTTTGGGCCTGTTCCCAGTAGGAGCATAGTGGTTGTTAATGTGATCAGACCAGTTTGGGCCTGTTCCCAGTGGGAGCATAGTGGTTGTTAATGTGATCAGACCAGTTGGAGCCTGTTCCCAGTGGGAGCATAGTGGTTGTTGATGTGATCAGACCAGTTTGGGCCTGTTCCCAGTAGGAGCATAGTGGTTGTTAATGTGATCAGACCAGTTTGGGCCTGTTCCCAGTGGGAGCATAGTGGTTGTTGATGTGATCAGACCAGTTTGGGCCTGTTCCCAGTAGGAGCATAGTGGTTGTTGATGTGATCAGACCAGTTTGGGCCTGTTCCCAGTGGGAGCATAGTGGTTGTTAATGTGATCAGACCAGTTGGAGCCTGTTCCCAGTGGGAGCATAGTGGTTGTTAATGTGATCAGACCAGTTTGGGCCTGTTCCCAGTGGGAGCATAGTGGTTGTTAATGTGATCAGACCAGTTTGGGCCTGTTCCCAGTGGGAGCATAGTGGTTGTTAATGTGATCAGACCAGTTGGAGCCTGTTCCCAGTAGGAGCATAGTGGTTGTTAATGTGATCAGACCAGTTTGGGCCTGTTCCCAGTAGGAGCATAGTGGTTGTTAATGTGATCAGACCAGTTTGGGCCTGTTCCCAGTAGGAGCATAGTGGTTGTTAATGTGATCAGACCAGTTTGGGCCTGTTCCCAGTGGGAGCATAGTGGTTGTTAATGTGATCAGACCAGTTTGGGCCTGTTCCCAGTAGGAGCATAGTGGTTGTTAATGTGATCAGACCAGTTGGAGCCTGTTCCCAGTAGGAGCATAGTGGTTGTTAATGTGATCAGACCAGTTTGGGCCTGTTCCCAGTGGGAGCATAGTGGTTGTTAATGTGATCAGACCAGTTTGGGCCTGTTCCCAGTAGGAGCATAGTGGTTGTTAATGTGATCAGACCAGTTTGGGCCTGTTCCCAGTGGGAGCATAGTGGTTGTTAATGTGATCAGACCAGTTTGGGCCTGTTCCCAGTGGGAGCATAGTGGTTGTTAATGTGATCAGACCAGTTTGGGCCTGTTCCCAGTGGGAGCATAGTGGTTGTTAATGTGATCAGACCAGTTGGAGCCTGTTCCCAGTAGGAGCATAGTGGTTGTTAATGTGATCAGACCAGTTTGGGCCTGTTCCCAGTGGGAGCATAGTGGTTGTTAATGTGATCAGACCAGTTTGGGCCTGTTCCCAGTGGGAGCATAGTGGTTGTTAATGTGATCAGACCAGTTTGGGCCTGTTCCCAGTGGGAGCATAGTGGTTGTTAGTGTGTCATACAGCCTGGTAAACTTCAGTGGCTTTTTAAAGGCCACTGCATTCCTTTCCATGCAGCAAGCCACTTGGACCTACCACTGCTAATTATGCTACAGTGGCTGAGACGCAAATACAGTACCAGTCAAAAGTCTGGACCCACCTACTCATTCCAAGGTTTTTCTTTATATTTACTATTTTCTACATTGTAGAATAATAGTGAAGACATCAAAACTATGAAATAGCACATATGGACTGATGTAGTAACCAAAAAAGTGTTAGTGATGATGATGGACAGCTTGATGACAGCTTTGCACACTCTTGGCATTCTCTCAACCATCTTCATGAGGTAGCCACCTGGAATGCAGGTTGTGTGGTGACAAGGTAGGGGTGGTACACAGAAGATAGCCCTATTTGGTAAAAGACCAAGTCCATATTATGGAAAGAACAGTACAAATAAAGAGAAACGACAGTCCATCCTTACATCAAGACATGAAAGTCAGTCAATACGGAACATTTCAAAAACGTTGAAAGTTTCTTCAAGTGCAGTCACAAAAGCCATCAAGCACTATGATGAAACTGGCTCTCATTAGGACCACCACAGGAAAGAAAGACCCAGATTTACCTCTGCTAAAGAGGATAAGTTCATTAGAGTTACCAGCCTCAGAAATTGCAGTCCAAATAAATGCTTCACAGAGTTCAAGTAACAGACCTATCTCAACATCAACTGTTCAGAGGAGACTGCGTGAATCAGGCCTTCATGGTCAAATTGCTGCATAGAAACCACTACTAAAGGCCACCAATAAGAAGAAGAGACTTGCTTGGGCCACAAGCAATAGACATTAAACTGGTGGAAATCTGTCCTTTGGTCCGATGAATCCAAATTTTAGATCCTTGGGTCCAACCGCCGTGTCTTTGTGAGACGCAGAGTAGGTGAACAGATGATCTCCGCATGCCTTTTCCCCCGTAAAGCATGGAGGAAGAGGTGTGATGGTGTTGGGGGGCTTTGCTGGTGACACTGTCTGTGATTTATTTAGAATTCAAGGCTCACTTAACCAGCATGGCTACCACAGCATTCTGCAGCAATACTCCATCCCATGTGGTTTGCGTTTAGTGGGACTATCATTTGTTTTTCAACGGAACAATGACCCAACACACCTCCAGGTTGTATCAGGGCTATTTGACCAATAAGGAGAGTGAAGGAGTGCTGCATCAGATGACCTGGCCTCCACAATCACCCGACCTCAACCCAATTAAGATAGTGTTGGGTGAATTGGACCGCAGAGTGAAGGAAAAGCAGCCAACAAGTGCTCAGCATATGTGGGAACTCTTTCAAGATGGTTGGAAAAGCTTTTCAAGTAAAGCTGGTTGAGAGAATGCCAAGAGTGAGCAAAGCTGTCATCAAGGCAAAGGGTGGCTACTTTGAAGTAATATATTTTGTTCTGTTTTACACTTTAGTTACAACATGATTCCATAAGTGTTATTTCGTAGTGTTGATGTCTTGACTATTATTCTACAATGTAGAAAATAGTAAAAAATAATAAAAAACCATTGAATGAGTAGGTGTCCAAATGTTTGATTGGTACTGTATGTGCGAGCAGACAGGCACGAGTGCACAGGCGCACCCACACACTCACTCACAGGCACGGCAACACTCTCTTGTGCTAACAGGCACATACTGTACAGTGGTTCTTCCTTTAAAAGTTGCGTCATACTGCAGCGCAGCTTGCAGGGTGCTGCGGTATGGGATGGCACGACGTCATAGTATTTTACTGTCAGCCATTGTTGCCATTTAATACTAGTTTGACCACCAGAGGGCGTCTTTGAGAAGCTAAGTTATTGAAATGACATGGAGCTGTAGACCTAGGAGTCCTGTTTACTGTAGCTGTTTTGGCCTAACTTACTTATTGTCAGAAAGTATATCAGTATATCAATCAATCATTCATTCATTTGTGCATCACACAGCATACAAGTCATCCATGTCTTTAAATACAGTCAAGCATTTTAGTTATAAAACAAAATAACAAATGGAGCCTTGAATAATTAAACATTGAATAAACCGCAACATGTCGGCTAAAGTGATTGAAATAATGAATGCATTTGACTTTTTAATTTTAGCTGTAATAGAGACTTTAAAAACGTTTTTTTGTTACAACAGACTATATGGGATTGATTATAATTTGTTTGTAAATGATTATTGTATTTGTTGTGCTGGTTATACAATTAGAAATATAGCTGAATTAAATTGAATAATATTATGGTGTTTCTATTCCAAGAAAAACGAAAATGCATTTTACAGTAGCCTATGTAGGCGTTTCCATTCGGGGGAAAATGGCGCTGTACAACGAGACCGGTCTGGAGTAGGCCTAGGCTACTAAGCAACTCCGAGTGAAGAGCAAAATAAACCTAACATTTCCACACCCTAATTGTAGGCTAACCTATAATCAAATGGAGGTTCAGTGAAAATAAGAATCTGATTTGATTTATCAAGACCACTCCTCATGCTTGTCTCAAAGCAGTGCGAAACGGTGCTGAAATAGTTGACCACATGCGGGTAAGCTATTGCTTCAAATCCTATTAGAACAATAGGATGACTTTTGGGTTTTTCAGTAAGAAACCATTTGTTGTCTTCAATAGCATTAGCCTACTTTACTCCAATATTTATGTAATTCAGTGATATTTATTCCCATAGTAAATAATTATGGATCCATTCAGATAGGGTTAGAAAAGACTGCATGTTGTGGGCTATGCAAAGATATGGGTGAAGTGACATGCCTCGCAAACATCCATTAATACATTTAAAGTCCCTAAACTCTTCAAGTCTTATGTCTTGCTGATAGCCCATCAAGTGTGGATGGCTTCTTTTGTATTCCAGTGTGTTTGTAAGGATGCTAAACCATTTCCACCAGGCCCACAGCATTGTTGCATACTTACAGTACAGTGCATTTTCACTCCATTCTCTGCCTGGCTCTCTACCAATGACACCAGATTATTCTTTCTATTGTTGTTATCTATTCGGTAACATTCCACAAGTAAATTTAATAAATAAAACACCTACATTAAATAGCTCAGGTCTGGAAAATATGTGAAACCTTTATTTATTTATCTGTGCTTAGTATCAAATCAAGGTATATTTTTTTCACATATGCCAAATACAACAGTGAAATGCTTAATTACAGGCCCTAATCAACAGTGAAATGCTTACTTACAGGCCCTAATCAACAGTGAAATGTTTACTTACAGGCCCTAATCAACAGTGAAATGCTTACTCACAGGCCCTAATCAACAGTGAAATGCTTACTTACAGGCCCTAATCAACAGTGAAATGTTTACTCACAGGCCCTAATCAACAGTCAAATGTTTACTTACAGGCCCTAATCAACAGTGAAATGCTTACTTACAGGCACTAATCAACAGTGAAATGCTTACTTACAGGCCCTAATCAACAGTGAAATGCTTACTTACTGGCCCTAATCAACAGTGAAATGCTTACTTACAGACCCTAATCAACAGTGAAATGCTTACTCACAGGCCCTAATCAACAGTGAAATGCTTACTCACAGGCCCTAATCAACAGTGAAATGCTTACTCACAGGCCCTAATCAACCGTGAAATGCTTACTTACAGGCCCTAATCAACAGTGAAATGTTTACTTACAGGCCCTAATCAACAGTGAAATGCTTACTTACAGGCCCTAATCAACAGTGAAATGCTTACTTACAGGCCCTAATCAACAGTGAAATGCTTACTTACAGGCAGTAATCAACAGTGAAATGTTTACTTACAGGCCCTAATCAACAGTGAAATGTTTACTTACAGGCCCTAATCAACAGTGAAATGTTTACTTACAGGCCCTAATCAACAGCGAAATGTTTATTTACAGGCTCTAATCAACAGTGAAATGTTTACTTACAGGCCCTAATCAACAGTTAAATGCTTACTTACAGGCCCTAATCAACAGTGAAATGCTTACTTACAGGCCCTAATCAACAGTGAAATGCTTACTTACAGGCAGTAATCAACAGTGAAATGTTTACTTACAGGCCCTAATCCACAGTGAAATGCTTACTCACAGGCCCTAATCAACAGTGAAATGTTTACTCACAGGCCCTAATCAACCGTGAAATGCTTACTTACAGGCCCTAATCAACAGTGAAATGTTTACTTACAGGCCCTAATCAACAGTGAAATGCTTACTTACAGGCCCTAATCAACAGTGAAATGCTTACTTACAGGCCCTAATCAACAGTGAAATGCTTACTTACAGGCCCTAATCAACAGTGAAATGCTTACTTACAGGCCCTAATCAACAGTGAAATGCTTACTTACAGGCAGTAATCAACAGTGAAATGTTTACTTACAGGCCCTAATCCACAGTGAAATGTTTACTTACAGGCCCTAATCCACAGTGAAATGTTTACTTACAGGCCCTAATCAACAGTGAAATGTTTACTTACAGGCCCTAATCAACAGTTAAATGCTTACTTACAGGCCCTAATCAACAGTGAAATGCTTACTTACAGGCAGTAATCAACAGTGAAATGTTTACTTACAGGCCGTAATCCACAGTGAAATGTTTACTTACAGGCCCTAATCAACAGTGAAATGTTTACTTACAGGCCCTAATCAACAGTTAAATGCTTACTTACAGGCCCTAATCAACAGTGAAATGCTTACTTACAGGCCCTAATCAACAGTGAAATATTTACTTACAGGCCCTAATCAACAGTGAAATGTTTACTTACAGGCCCTAATCAACAGTGAAATGTTTACTTACAGGCCCTAATCAACAGTGAAATGCTTACTTACAGGCCCTAATCAACAGTTAAATGCTTACTTACAGGCCCTAATCAACAGTGCAATTTTTAAGTAAAAAATAGGTATTAGGTGAATAATAGATAAGTAAAGAAATAAAAACAACAGTGAAAATAACAGTAGCGAGGCTATAACAGTTGCGAGGCTATATACAGGCACCAGTTAGTCGGGCTAATTTGAGGTAATATGTACATGTAGGTATAGTTAAAGTGACTGTGCATATATGATGAACAGAGAGAAGCAGCAGCGTAAAAGAGGGGTTGGGGGGTGGTGGGACAATGCAGATAGTTCGGGTAGCCAATGAGCAGGGGCACCGGTTAGTCGAGGTAATATGTACATGAATGTATAGTTAAAGTGACTATGCATAGATGATGAACAGAGAGTAGCAGCAGCGTAAAAGAGGGGTGGCGGGACACAACGCAAATTGTCCGGGTAACCATTTGATGACCTGTTCAGGAGTCTTATGGCTTGGCGGTAAAAGCTGTTGAGAAGCCTTTTTGTCCTAGACTTTGCGCTCTGGTACCGCTTGCCATGCAGTTGCAGAGAGAACAGTCTATGACTGGTGTGGCTGACGTCTTTGACCATAGGGCCTTCCTCTGACAGTGATGTACTGGGCCATACGCATTGCCCTGTAGTGCCTTGCGACTGGAGGCCGAGCAGTTTCCGTGCCAGGCAGGAAACTGAAACAGAAAGGCCCTAAAAATTGCACGCCCAATTTTTCAGTTTGATTTGTTACAAAAGTTTGAAATATCCAATAAATGTCGTTCCACTTCATGATTGTGTCCCACTTGTTGTTGATTCTTCACAAAAAAATACAGTTATATATCTTTATGTTTGAAGCCTAAAATGTGGCAAAAGGTCGCAAAGTTCAAGGGGGCCGAATACTTTCGCAAGGCACTGTATATTGTCTGGTGTTGGTGTTATGGTATATTGTCTGGTGTTGGTTCTTCTTCCAGCTCCAAGGTGTTATGGTATATTGTCTGGTGTTGGTTCTTCCTCCAGCTCCAAGGTGTTATGGTATATTGTCTGGTGTTGGTTCTTCCTCCAGCTCCAAGGTGTTATGGTATATTGTCTGGTGTTGGTTCTTCTTCCAGCTCCAAGGTGTTATGTCATATCGTGAGCTTTGTTTCCAGACAGTACTTTTCTTGCCCTGGGATCAAGAAGCAGACAAAAGGTAAATGTTGTCTAGATTGCGTGTTGCTGGGTGTGTTTTTATCTCCCGTGGACAGAATGTGTGTTCCCTGAGTTCTAATTCCACCCTAAGCCTCTTGGTGCTTTAGGAGCCTGTCTGCCACCTGGGTGTTCTAACTCACTGACACAACACCATGTGTTTGGCCATATATATATATATATACACATACACACACACAAACAGTGACATCACATCAAACACACAAGCATTTATAGATCCACATATGCGAGCACACACACACCTCTCACACCCATGGTCCTTTGGTACTTTCGTCTGTGTTGTGTTGGATCTCTGTGATGGACGTGTCTGTGTTGAATCCCTGTGATGGACGTGTTTGTGTTGGATCTCTCTGATGGACGTGTCTGTGTTGGATCCCTGTGATGGACGTGTTTGTGTTGGATCCCTGTGATGGACGTGTTTGTGTTGGATCCCTGTGATGGACGTGTCTGTGTTGTGTTGGATCCCTGTGATGGACGTGTTTGTGTTGGATCTCTCTGATGGACGTGTCTGTGTTGTGTTGAATCTCTGTGATGGACGTGTCTGTGTTGTGTTGTGTTGAATCTCTGTGATGGACTTGTCTGTGTTGTTGGATCTCTCTGATGGACGTGTCTGTGTTGTGATGGATCCCTCTGATGGACGTGTCTGTGTTGTGATGGATCCCTCTGATGGACGTGTCTGTGTTGTGATGGATCCCTGTGATGGACATGTTTGTTGGATCCCTGTGATGGACGTGTTTGTGTTGGATCTCTCTGATGGATGTGTCTGTGTTGTGTTGGATCCCTGTGATGGACGTGTTTGTGTTGGCTCCCTGTGATGGATGTGTCTGTGTTGTGTTGAATCTCTGTGATGGACGTGTCTGTGTTGTGTTGGATCTCTCTGATGGACGTGTCTGTGTTGTGTTAGTTCCCTGTGATGGACGTGTTTGTGTTGGATCTCTGTGATGGACGTGTTTGTGTTGGCTCCCTGTGATGGACGTGTCTGTGTTGTGTTGAATCTCTGTGATGGACGTGTCTGTGTTGTGTTGGATCTCTCTGATGGACGTGTCTGTGTTGTGTTGGATCTCTGTGATGGACGTGTTTGTGTTGGCTCCCTGTGATGGACGTGTTTGTGTTGGATCTCTGTGATGGACGTGTTTGTGTTGAATCTCTGTGATGGACTTGTTTGTGTTGTGTTGGATCTCTGTGATGGACTTGTCTGTGTTGTGATGGATCTCTGTGATGGACGTGTCTGTTTATTATCTCTGTATTTTGTTAGCTTCTCTGGTCCATCCTGTTTTATATCTCTCAGTAGACCTTCACAAATCAGAATAATAAATCTGTCTTTAATGACAGATATTTGTATTCAAAACTGTCCCCTCAGAGGATGTCCACATTTTTCCCCATGTGTTGGAAGAGAGACTGAGTGTGCGTGCGTGCGTTTTATTAATTTATCACATGCACAAGTACAGTGAAATTCTTAACTTGCTGATTAGGACTCTGAGATGTGATTGTCCCACCTAGCTAGCTTATGATGAATACACTAACTGTAAGTCTCTGGATAAGAGCGTCTGCTAAATTACTAACGTGTGTGTGCATTGTGAACTTGTGCGTTAGCACATGCTTGCACTTGTGTGGGTCACTGTGTCTGTGTGTGTTCTAGAATGGTGTGTCAACTAAATTAAGAGAGTGTGTTATAGAGTGCAGTAATAAGCCTGAGTTACCTCCCCCTGATGCATTCAGCTCATCTCGTGACTCTTCTGGCATAACAGCCAGTGGACTGCTGTGTTGTTGGACCACTGAAGCCCCAGATACCAGACCCAGATACCTGAGCCAGACCTAGACAGGTTCTCTGACCCGTGAGAGCTGAGAGGAGGAGAAGACAGAAGCAGCTTAGTTTAAAGAGAATCACATGACTCCTGTGCACAGACACACACACACACACACTAAAGAACACACACACTATCATCGGAGGTTAGCTGTCTGGGTCTGGAGAGGCAGAGAGATAGACACAATCAGTGTGTCAATATGCCGAAACAGCATCACAGCTCCCCTAGGAGGCGGGGCCGCCTCTGTCACCGCTGTCAACGATGCTACACTATGACAAACTGCACCTGGAGCAGGGGAGGAAGTCACCTAATGAATAAAGGAGTGATGGAGGGGAAGTGAGGGGTCACCATAATCTGCTCTATCCATATGCAAACCAGTGTCCTTAACGAGCTGTGCCTAATGTGTTCATCAATCTTAATTACTCTGAGACATGTGTTAAACTCGCGTTGGTTTCCACTTCCGTCTTCTCGACATGTCAGTTACCTCATCACCAGTCTGTTCAGGATAATCGGTACACACACACACGCTCGCGCGCAAACACACACAACGTGAAGGAATGTAAAGCAGTTATTCTGAGTCGCCATGGTTGTAGTAATCAATATGTGTGATCTACGCAAAGAGGCGGGGCTGTCCAGGCCTCAGGGAAAGAGGCGGGACTGTCCAGGCCTCAGGGAAAGAGGCGGGGCTGTTCAGGCCTCAGGGAAAGGGGCGGGGCTGTCCAGGCCTCAGGGAAAGAGTTAAAGGGATAATCCAACCCAAACCACTAATTCCTATGATTGACAGGAGTCCACTTATGGTAAATTCAATTGACTGGACATGATTTGGAAAGGCACTGACCTGTCTATATAAGGTCCCACAGTTGACAGTGCATGTCAGAGCAAACACCAAGCCATAAGGTCGAAGGAATTGTCCCTAGAGCTCCGCGACAGGATTGTGTCGAGGCACAGATCTGGAGAAGGATACCAAAAAATGTATGCAACATTTATGGTAAGAACTAGAGGTCGACCGATTAATCGGAATGGCTGATTCATAACAATCGCGAAAAAGGTCTGTTGTTGCTCCAATTGTGTCACTTCTCTTGCAACAGAGTCAGGGTATATGCAGCAGTTTGGGCCGCCTGGCTCGTTGTGAACTATATGCAGACTATTTCTTCCTAACAAAGACAGCCAACTTCGCCAAACGGGGTATGATTTAACAAAAGCGCATTTGCAAAAAAAGCACAATCGTTGCACGACTGTACCTAACCATAAACATCAATGCCTTTCTTAAAATCAATACACAGAAGTATATATTTTTAAACCTGCATATTTAGCTAAAAGAAATCCAGGTTAGCAGGCAATATTAACCAGGTGAAATTGTGTCACTTCTCTTGCGTTCATTGCACGCAGAGTTAGGGTATATACAACAGTTTGGGCCGCCTGGCTCGTTGCGAAGGTTGTGCAATGTAACAGGAATATTTAGACTGATGGATGCCACCCGTTAGATCAAATATGAAACGGTTCCGTATTTCACTGAAAGAATAAACTATTTGTTTTCGAGATGATCGTTTCCGAATTCGACCATATGGCTCGTATTTCTGTGTGTTGTGTTATAACTAAGTCTATGATTTGATAGAGCAGTCTGACTGAGCGATGGTAGGCACCAACATGCTCGTAAGTATTAATTTTGTGCGTTTTGCCAGCAGCTCTTCTGAAGCATTGCGCTGTTTATGACTTCAAGCCTATCAACTCCTGAGATTATGCTTGTGTAACCGATGTGAAATGGCTAGCTAGTTAGCGGGGTGCGCGCTAATAGCGTTTCAAACGTCACTCGCTCTGAGACTTGGAGTGTTTGTTCCACTTGCTCTGCATGGGTAACGCCGCTTTGAGGGTGGCTGTTGTTGATGTGTTCCTGGTTCGAGCCCAGGTAGGAGCGAGGGGAGGGACGGAAGCTATACTGTTACACTGGCAATATTAAATTGCCTATAAGAACATCCAATAGTCAAAGGTATATGAAATACAAATCGTGTAGAGAGAAGTAGTCCTATAATAACTACAAACGTTAGCTTTCTTACATGGCACATATTGCACTTTTACTTTCTTCTCCAACACTGTTTTTGCATTATTTAAACCAAATTGAACATGTTCATTATTTATTTGAGGCTAAATTGATTTTATTGATGTATTATATTAAGTTAAAATAAGTGTTCATTCAGTATTGTTGTAATTGTCATTATTACAAATCATTTTTTTTTTATCGGCCGATTAATCGGTGTCTACCCTTTTTGGGCCGCCAATAATCGGCATCGGCGTTGAAAATAGATAATCGGTCGACCAATAGTAAGAACACAGTGGCCTCCATCATTCTTAAATGGAAGATGTTTGGAACCACCAAGACTGTTCCTAGAGCTGGCCGCCTGGCCAAACTGAGCAATCGGAGGAGAAGGGCCTTAGTCAGGGAGGTCATCAGATGGTCACTCTAAAAGAGCTCTAGAGTTCCTCTGTGGAGATGGGAGAACCTTCCAGAAGGACAACCATCTCTGCAGCACTCCACCAATCAGGCCTTTACGGTATTGGCCAGACGGAAGCCACTCCTCAGTAAAAGTCACGACAGCCTGTTTGCCAAAAGGCACCTAAAGACTCAGACCATGAGAAACAAGATTCTCTGGTCTGTTGAAACCAAGATTCAACACTTTGGCCTGAATACCAAGCGTCACGTCTGGAGGAAACCTGGCACCATCCCTATGGTGAAGCATGGTGGTGGCAGCAGCATAAATGGAGCAAAGTACAGAGCGATCCTTGATAACCTGCTCTAGAGCGCTCATGACCTCAGACTTAGACGAAGGTTCACCTTCCAAACAGGACAATGACCCTAAGCACACAGCCAAGACATCGCAGGAGTGGCTTCGGGACAAGTCTCTGAATGTCCTTGAGTGGCCCAGCCAGAGTCTGTACTTGAACCCGATCGAACATCTCTGGAGAGACCTGAAAATAGCTGTGCAGCAATGCTCCACATCGAACTTGACAGAGCTTGAGAGGATATGCTGAGAAGAATGGGTGAAACTCACCAAATACAGGTGTGCCAAGCTTGTAGCGTCCTACCCAAGAAGACTTGAGGCTGTAATTGCTGTCAAAGGTGCTTTAACAAAGTCCTGGGTAAAGGGTCTAAATATTTAGGTAAATGTGATATTTCTGGGGGGTTTTAAACAGTTTTTGCTTTGTCATTATGTGGTATTGTGTGTAGATTGATGAGGGGAAAAGCAATTTAACCTCTAGCGTCGAGCAATCCCGTATCCGGGAGCGTAATTATAGCCTCAAGCTCATTACCATAACGCAACGTTAACTATTCATGAAAATCGCAAATGAAATGAAATAAATATATTGGCTCACAAGCTTAGCCTTTTGTTAACAACACTGTC
Organism: Oncorhynchus kisutch; assembly: GCF_002021735.2. Classification (NCBI taxonomy): domain Eukaryota; kingdom Metazoa; phylum Chordata; class Actinopteri; order Salmoniformes; family Salmonidae; genus Oncorhynchus; species Oncorhynchus kisutch. The sequence continues at coordinate 67,403,069 of NC_034175.2, read as the reverse complement.
ATCCCAGATTTTCTAAATATGCTTTTCAACGATAGCTACACAAGCATTTGTGTAAGAGTATTGATAGCTAGCATAGCATTAAGCCTAGCATACAGCAGGCAACATTTTCACAAAAACAAGAAAAGCATTCAAATAAAATAATTTACCTTTGAAGAACTTCGGATGTTTTCAATGAGGAGACTCTCAGTTAGATAGCAAATGTTCAGTTTTTCCAAAAAGATTATTTGTGTAGGAGAAATCGCTCCGTTTTGTTCATCACATTTGGCTAAGAAAAAACCCCGAAAATTCAGTCATTACAACGCCAAACTTTTTTCCAAATTAACTCCATAATATCGACAGAAACATGGCAAACGTTGTTTAGAATCAATCCTCAAGGTGTTTTTCACATATCTATTCGATGATAAATCATTCGTGGCAGTTTGGTTTCTCCTCTGAACCAAATGGAAAATTGCACACAGCTGGAGATTACGCAATCATTTTGACGGAGGACACCAAGCGGGCACCTGGTAAATGTAGTCTCTTATGGTCAATCTTCCAATGATATGCCTACAAATACGTCACAATGCTGCAGACACCTTGGGGAAACGATAGAAAGTGTAGGCTCATTCCTGGCGCATTCACAGCCATATAAGGAGACATTGGAACACAGCGCCTTCAGAATCTGGGGCATTTCCTGTTTGAAATTTCATCTTGGTTTCGCCTGTAGCATCAGTTCTGTGGCACTCACAGATAATATCTTTGCAGTTTTGGAAACGTCAGTGTTTTCTTTCCAAAGCTGTCAATTATATGCATAGTCGAGCATCTTTTCGTGACAAAATATCTTGTTTAAAACGGGAACGTTTTTTTATCCAAAAATTAAAAGAGCGCCCCCTATATCGAAGAAGTTAATACATTTTAGAATAAAGCTGTAACTTAATCAAATGTGGAAATAGTCAAAGGGTCTGAATACTTTCTGAAGGCACTGTATAACAGGCTCCACTCTTCTGGGAAGGCTTTCCACTAGATGTTCGAACATTGCTGAGGGGACCATTTCTGTATGTACCTCACTTTGTGCACGTGGGCATTGTCATGCTGAAACAGGAAAGGGCCTTCCCCAAACTGTTGCCACACAGTTGGAAGCATAGAATTGTCTAGAATCCCATTGTATGCTGTAGCATTAAGATCTCTCTTCACTGTAACCATGGAAACAGCCCCAGACCGTTATTCCTCCTCCACCAAACTTTACAGCTGGCAATATGCATTGGGGCATGTAGCGTTCTCCTAGCATTTACCAAACCCACCTTTGTCCGTCAGACTGCCACATGGTGATGCGTGATTCATCACTCCAGAGAAGGCGTTTCCACTTCTCCAGAGTCCAATGCCGACGAGCTTTACACAACTCCCGCCGACGCTTGGCATTGTGCATGGTGATTTTAGGCTTATGTGCGGATGCTTGGCCATGGAAACCCATTTCATTAATCCCGACGTTGCTTCCAGAGACAGTTTGGAACTCGGTAGTGAGTGTTGCAACCGAGGACAGACGATTCTTTACATTGTACACACTTGGCGGTCCCATTTTACATTGTACCCACTTGGCGGTGAGCTTGTGTGGCCTACCACTTCCTGGCTGAGCCATTATCGCTCTTAGATGTTTCCATGTCACAATAACAGCACTTACAGTTGACCGGGGCAGCTCTAGCAGGGCAGAAATCTGACCAACTGACTTTCTTGGAAAGTTGGCATCCTATGACGGTGCCTTGTTGAAAGTCACGGAGCTCTTCCGTAAGGCCATTCTACTGCCATTGTTTGTCTATGGAGATCGCATGGCTGTGTGCTGGATTTTATATGCCTGTCGGCAACAAGTTTAGTTGAAATAGACAAATACACTAATTTGAAGGGATGTCCACATACTTTTGTATATATTGTGTATTTTTGGACAACAAATGTTTCAATTTGTCGTTTTAACAAGATTTGTTCCAACGTGAAAATCATTGGAAATCTGTTGCAGCTCAAGTCGACTGCAAAACTCAATGCAATGCTTTCTCTCTGGGCTGGCTAGCTAGCTAGTTACACACAATAATACCCAAGTCAATATCAGCATCTGAAGTAGCTAGTTAGTGCAATTTGTTTAGGTGGTTTTACAGCTATCAATTTAGGAGTCTATATCATCGAGTTCAGCTTGCAGTTCCTCTCTGCCCAGAGCCAGTGCAGACTATATTGCTATGGCAACAATGGCCCTTTTCCACACTTGGCGCATTGCAAGATGGTACCTGTAGGAGAAACTGAATTGAATAATTCGGTACACTGTTTAGATTGAGCACATCAAAGCAAAATATATACTTTGTCACAATGTTATAAACTGATTTGATGTGTTCTAGACAAGTATGCCCATACCATCTATTGACTGATTTGGCAATCTGGAGTGTCGGTAATTGTTTTAAAAGTGTTATGAAATGTAATGTGGGATAATATCACTATCTCCAGTAATGAAAACAATGTAGCTATGACGCATTCCTACACAAGTTCCTGATTTCACAGATGGACCACTTAGAAGTTAAATCATACGAAGACATTTTATTTTACCCACTGATAGAACATGGGCTTTCACAAAATTGACAGGAGTTTCTGATTTTAGAGGGTGGATTATCCCTTTAAGGGTAATGAGCAGCTCAGGGTGAAAATGGAACCAGACTAATGACTCTCATAAATCAATAGTGTGTCTTTGTGTCTCTTGGCTCCTCCTGACATACTGTACCACTGCACTGTCCTTGACAACACACACACTCTTTCTCAGTGTATTTCCTGTCTGTCTTTCTTTGTGCTTTTCTGCTATTCTCTCTTCTCTACTGATCTCCAAGGTGGCATAGCAGTTCAGACGTCTTTTGTCCTCGTCTTGTCGTGTCCTGTATATATATATATTTACAACTTTTTCACATACATTTTATTTTTATTTTCCATCAACTCATCTTCAAAACACTCTCCTGCAACCCGCCTCACCAATGTATATTTATAAAAAAGTATTATTTACCTCAGATCTGTAATCCTCCAAGAAGCTAGCCAGAAACTCCAAGAAGCTAGCCTGAAACTAGCCAGAAGCTAATCCAGAAGCTAGTTCAGAAGCTAGTTAGCTCCTTTACTGGCAAATCGTTAATATTCAGCTAACCACGGTTTGTGGTCATCAGCTATCCTTTAGCTCGAAAATCTATCGCCAGTTCTGTACGGCGCAGCGCGGCTCGGAACGGAACATACCGGACCAATTTTTCTCTCCATGTCCCTGGATTTCGACTGCTCTCTGGACATTCATACCCGGATCTCACAGCTAGCTAGCTGCTATCCGTGTGACTATCGGCCTTCGTCGATTCCGGAGCAAACATCAATTATTCCGGAGCTAGCAAGCTCCGTCAATCACTCCTGAGTTCCATCAATCACACCTGGGCTGCAGTCACCTATCTGGACCCGTTCTACTGCCTTCGCGGAGCCCCACCGGGCCTTCACAACTGGACTGCCGACGTTATCTACCCGAAGGAGTTATTCGGCTGGCTCCTCCGTCGCGACGTTACCTGAACGCCCATCTGCGGCCTGCTAACCGTTAGCTGTCTTACCGGCTGCTATCTGAATAGACAATCGGACAATTTTTTTTTATTATTTTTTTATTATTATTATTATGTTTTCTTCTTGGGCCTCTATAACTATATCTATTGTTTTTATTTTTGTTGTTGTTGTGTGATTTGGATTAATCCCCTCTACCACACGGAACCCCACTAATCTACTGACGGAACGTAAGGGGTGGCTAACAACAGACCTCCATCCTATGCTAGCTTGCTACCGATGCCCTGGCTAGCTGTCTAAATCACCAACCAACCTCTCCACTCACCGGACCCTTTTGATCACTCGACTAAGCATGCCTATCCTTAATGTCAATATGTCTTGTCCATTTCTGTTCTGGTTAGTGTTTATTGGCTTATTTCACTGTAGAGCCTCTAGTCCTGCTCACTATACCTTATCCAACCTATTAGTTCCACCACCCACACATGCAATGACATCTCCTGGTTTCAACGATGTTTCTAGAGACAATATCTCTCTCTTCATCACTCAATACCTAGGTTTACCTCCACTGTATTCACATCCTACCATACATTTGTCTGTACATTATACCTTGATGCTATTTTATCGCCCCCAGAAACCTCCTTTTACTCTATGTTCCAGACGTTCTAGACGACCAATTCTCATAGCTTTTAGCCGTACCCTTATTCTACTCCTCCTATGTTCCTCTGGCGATGTAGAGGTGAATCCAGGCCCTGCAGTGCCTAGCTCCACTCCTATTCCCCAGGCGCTCTCTTTTGACGACTTCTGTAACCGTAATAGCCTTGGTTTCATGCATGTTAACATTAGAAGCCTCCTCCCTAAGTTTGTTCTATTCACTGCTTTAGCACACTCTGCCAACCCGGATGTTCTAGCTGTGTCTGAATCCTGGCTTAGGAAGACCACCAAAAACTCAGACATTTTAATTCCAAACTACAACATTTCGAGACGAGATAGAACTGCCAAAGGGGGCGGTGTTGCAATCTACTGCAAAGATAGCCTGCAGAGTTCTGTCCTACTATCCAGGTCTGTACCCAAACAATTTGAACTTCTACTTTTAAAAATCCACCTCTCTAAAAACAAGTCTCTCACCGTTGCCGCCTGCTATAGACCACCCTCTGCCCCCAGCTGTGCTCTGGACACCATATGTGAACTGATTGCCCCCCATCTATCTTCAGAGTTCGTGCTGCTAGGCGACCTAAACTGGAACATGCTTAACACCCCAGCCATCCTACAATCTAAACTTGATGCCCTCAATCTCACACAAATAATCAATGAACCTACCAGGTACCTCCCCAAAACCTTAAACACGGGCACCCTCATAGATATCATCCTAACCAACTTCCCCTCTAAATACACCTCTGCTGTCTTCAACCAAGATCTCAGCGATCACTGCCTCATTGCCTGCATCCGTAATGGGTCAGCGGTCAAACGACCTCCACTCATCACTGTAAAACGCTCCCTGAAACACTTCTGCGAGCAGGCCTTTCTAATCGACCTGGCCGGGGTATCCTGGAAGGATATTGATCTCATCCCGTCAGTAGAGGATGCCTGGATATTTTTTTTAAATGCCTTCCTAACCATCTTAAATAAACATGCCCCACTCAAGAAATTTAGAACCAGGAACAGATTTAGCCCTTGGTTCTCCCCAGACCTGACTGCCCTTAACCAACACAAAAATATCCTGTGGCGTTCTGCATTAGCATCGAACAGCCCCCGTGATATGCAGCTGTTCAGGGAAGCTAGAAATCATTATACACAGGCAGTTAGAAAAGCTAAGGCTAGCTTTTTCAAGCAGAAATTTGCTTCCTGCAACACTAACTCAAAAAAGTTCTGGGACACTGTAAAGTCCATGGAGAATAAGAACACCTCCTCCCAGCTGCCCACTGCACTGAAGATAGGAAACACTGTCACCACTGATAAATCCACCATAATTGAGAATTTCAATAAGCATTTTTCTACGGCTGGCCATGCTTTCCACCTGGCTACTCCTACCCCGGACAACAGCACTGCACCCCCAACAGCAACTCGCCCAAGCCTTCCCCATTTCTCCTTCTCCCAAATCCATTCAGCTGATGTTCTGAAAGAGCTGCAAAATCTGGACCCCTACAAATCAGCCGGGCTAGACAATCTGGACCCTTTCTTTCTAAAATTATCTGCCGAAATTGTTGCCACCCCTATTACTAGCCTGTTCAACCTCTCTTTCGTGTCGTCTGAGATTCCCAAAGATTGGAAAGCAGCTGCGGTCATCCCCCTCTTCAAAGGGGGGGACACTCTTGACCCAAACTGCTACAGACCTATATCTATCCTACCGTGCCTTTCTAAGGTCTTCGAAAGCCAAGTCAACAAACAGATTACCGACCATTTCGAATCTCACCATACCTTCTCTGCTATGCAATCCGGTTTCAGAGCTGCTAACGGGTGCACCTCAGCCACGCTCAAGGTCCTAAACGATATCTTAACCGCCATCGATAAGAAACATTACTGTGCAGCCGTATTCATTGATCTGGCCAAGGCTTTCGACTCTGTCAATCACCATATCCTCATCGGCAGACTCGACAGCCTTGGTTTCTCAAATGATTGCCTCGCCTGGTTCACCAACTACTTCTCTGATAGAATTCAGTGTGTCAAATCGGAGGGTCTGCTGTCCGGACCTCTGGCAGTCTCTATGGGGGTGCCACAGGGTTCAATTCTTGGACCGACTCTCTTCTCTGTATACATCAATGAGGTCGCTCTTGCTGCTGGTGAGTCCCTGATCCACCTCTACGCAGACGACACCATTCTGTATACTTCCGGCCCTTCTTTGGACACTGTGTTAACAACCCTCCAGGCAAGCTTCAATGCCATACAACTCTCCTTCCGTGGCCTCCAATTGCTCTTAAATACAAGTAAAACTAAATGCATGCTCTTCAACCGATCGCTACCTGCACCTACCCGCCTGTCCAACATCACTACTCTGGACGGCTCTGACTTAGAATACGTGGACAACTACAAATACTTAGGTGTCTGGTTAGACTGTAAACTCTCCTTCCAGACCCATATCAAACATCTCCAATCCAAAGTTAAATCTAGAATTGGCTTCCTATTTCGCAACAAAGCATCCTTCACTCATGCTGCCAAACATACCCTTGTAAAACTGACCATCCTACCAATCCTCGACTTTGGCGATGTCATTTACAAAATAGCCTCCAATACCCTACTCAACAAATTGGATGCAGTCTATCACAGTGCAATCCGTTTTATCACCAAAGCCCCATATACTACCCACCATTGCGACCTGTACGCTCTCGTTGGCTGGCCCTCGCTTCATACTCGTCGCCAAACCCACTGGCTCCATGTCATCTACAAGACCCTGCTAGGTAAAGTCCCCCCTTATCTCAGCTCGCTGGTCACCATAGCATCTCCCACCTGTAGCACACGCTCCAGCAGGTATATCTCTCTAGTCACCCCCAAAACCAATTCTTTCTTTGGCCGCCTCTCCTTCCAGTTCTCTGCTGCCAATGACTGGAACGAACTACAAAAATCTCTGAAACTGGAAACACTTATCTCCCTCACTAGCTTTAAGCACCAACTGTCAGAGCAGCTCACAGATTACTGCACCTGTACATAGCCCACCTATAATTTAGCCCAAACAACTACCTCTTTCCCAACTGTATTTAATTTTAATTTATTTATTTATTTTGCTCCTTTGCACCCCATTATTTTTTTATTTCTACTTTGCACATTCTTCCATTGCAAAACTACCATTCCAGTATTTTACTTGCTATATTGTATTTACTTTGCCATCATGGCCTTTTTTGCCTTTACCTCCCTTCTCACCTCATTTGCTCACATTGTATATAGACTTGTTTATACTGCATTATTGACTGTATGTTTGTTTTTACTCCATGTGTAACTCTGTGTCGTTTTATCTGTCGAACTGCTTTGCTTTATCTTGGCCAGGTCGCAATTGTAAATGAGAACTTGTTCTCAACTTGCCTACCTGGTTAAATAAAGGTAAAATAAATAAATAAAATAAAATACTGCGGACAAAGCACAGAGACGGAGTGTGAGGGTTTTCTATAGCATCTTCCTTTGTCCTTCACCGGCACAGGAACAGGGAGGTGAGAGGGGTGAGGTGAGAGAACGGAGAGGGGTGGTGGGGTAATGTTCAGACTGTACAATGTAGTAAGATGCAAAAATGTCTAAAAACATGTTTTCACTTTGTCATTATTATTTGTAGATAGTACATTCTGAACGCTGTAACACAACAACACGTGGAACAAGTCAAGGGGTGTGAATATTTCTGAAGGCATTGTATCATTAGGACGCCATTGAAAGCCCAGTCCAGTCAATATAGTTTTGTATCATATTGTACAACAGATGATGCCCCATGCCCCAGGACCACCTGACATGATGACTCCTTGCTGTCCCCAGTCCACCTGGCCATGCTGCTGCTCCAGTTTCAACTTTCACCTGACTGTGCTGCTGCTCCAGTTTCAACTGTCTGCCTTATTATTATTCGACCATGCTGGTCATTTATGAACATTTGAACATCCTGGCCATGTTCTGTTATAATCTCCACCCGGCACAGCCAGAAGAGGACTGGCCACCCCACATAGCCTGGTTCCTCTCTAGGTTTCTTCCTAGGTATTGGCCTTTCTAGGGAGTTTTTCCTAGACACCGTGCTTCTACACCTGCATTGCTTGCTGTTTGGGGTTTTAGGCTGGGTTTCTGTACAGCACTTCGAGATATCAGCTGATGTACGAAGGGCTATATAAATAAATTTGATTTGATTTGATGATGAAACCAACACTGTAAAAGTGTGAAAAGTGTTGGTCAGTGTTATTTCCTGATAGTTGTTGGTTGAAAATACAATCTACACAGAACCTTCTCATCAGCAGGTTTGCATGGGCGGGAATTTCAGCTTTCCATGGTGACATCATGGTGGTTAATAGACCAATAACAGAGAGAGAGTTCCAAACCTCAATAACCGCTAGTTTTCACTTTCCCCCTCCCCACTCCGACCACTCCCAGACAGTCCAAAAGTATTATTTTTTTGCTAAAAGGTCATTTTTACCCATTTGAATGGAAATGTATTACAGTAAGGTACTTAATTGTTACCCAGAAATAATTTAATATTGATATTTAAAAAATGATGGGCCTTTTTAATGTAGTGTTTTCATATGAGTGGTAGAATGTACTGTGTGCCATCTACATACCTGCTAATGGCTGAATGTACTGTGTGCCATCTACATACCTGCTAATGGCTGAATGTACTGTGTGCCATCTACATACCTGCTAAGGGCTGAATGTACTGTGTGCCATCTACATACCTGCTAAGGGCTGAATGTACTGTGTGCCATCTACATACCTGCTAATGGCTGAATGTACTGTGTGCCATCTACATACCTGCTATTGGCTGAATGTACTGTGTGCCATCTACATACCTGCTAATGGCTGAATGTACTGTGTGCCATCTACATACCTGCTAATGGCTGAATGTACTGTGTGCCATCTACATACCTGCTAATGGCTGAATGTACTGTGTGCCATCTACATACCTGCTAAGGGCTGAATGTACTGTGTGCCATCTACATACCTGCTAATGGCTGAATGTACTGTGTGCCATCTACATACCTGCTATTGGCTGAATGTACTGTGTGCCATCTACATACCTGCTAATGGCTGAATGTACTGTGTGCCATCTACATACCTGCTAAGGGCTGAATGTACTGTGTGCCATCTACATACCTGCTAATGGCTGAATGTACTGTGTGCCATCTACATACCTGCTAATGGCTGAATGTACTGTGTGCCATCTACATACCTGCTAATGGCTGAATGTACTGTGTGCCATCTACATACCTGCTAAGGGCTGAATGTACTGTGTGCCATCTACATACCTGCTAATGGCTGAATGTACTGTGTGCCATCTACATACCTGCTAAGGGCTGAATGTACTGTGTGCCATCTACATACCTGCTAATGGTTGAATGTACTGTGTGCCATCTACATACCTGCTAATGGCTGAATGTACTGTGTGCCATCTACATACCTGCTAATGGCTGAATGTACTGTGTGCCAACTACATACCTGCTAATGGCTGTATGTTTTATCTGGAGATAATTAAAAGCTCTTACCGGCCTTGTCAGATTCTTTTTGGTCAAAGCGAAGCCAATGAAGTTTAGGAGCGTTGAAACAGTGACTGGGTATTCATCTTAGCACCATGGCAGTTGATGTAACTGCCACAGCCTGGGGGTATCAATCTTTCTGTCACACCTCTCACTTGTCTCTCTCTCTCTCTTAATTCAATTTCAATTTAACGGCATGGGAAACATATGCTTACATTGCCAAAGAAAGTGAAATAGATCATAAACATTAACAGTAAACATTACACTTACAAAAGAATAAAGACATTTGAAATGTCATGTGTAAATGGTTCAAGTGCAAAAGGGAAAATAAATCAACATAAATATGGGTTGAATTTACAGTGGTGTTTGTTCTTCACTGGTTGCCCTTTTCTTGTGGCAACAGGTCACAAATGTTGCTGCTGTAATTCAACACTGTGGTATTTCACCCAATAGATATGGGAGTTTATCAAAATTGAATTATTTTCGAATTCTGTGTTTGGCCTGTGTAATTTGAGGGAAATATGTGTCTCTAATATTGTCATACATTTGGCAGGAGGTTAGGAAGTGCAGCTCAGTTTCCACATCATTTTGTGTGCAGTGTGCACATAGCCTGTCTTCTCTTGAGAGCCAGGTCTGCCTACGGTTGACTTTCTCAATAGCAAGGCTATGCTCCCTGACTCTGTACATAGTCAAAGATTTCCTTCATTTTGGGTCAGTCACAGTGGTCAGGTATTCTGCCACTGTGTACTCTCTGTTTAGGGCCAAATAGCATTCTAGTTTGCTCTGTTTTTTTTGTTAATTACTGACACATTGGAAATAATTATATTTTTGTTTTCTCATGATTTGATTGGGTCTAATTGTGTTGCTGTCCTGGGGCTCTGTGGGGTCTAATTGTGCTGCTGTCCTGGGGCTCTGTGGGGTCTGTTTGTGTTTGTGAACAGAGCCCCGGGACCAGCTTGCTTAGGGGACTCTTCTCCAGGTTAATCTCTCTGTAGGTGATGGCTTTGCTATGGAAAGTTTTGGAATTGCTTCCTTTTAGGTGGTTGTAGAATTTAACGGCTCTTTTTTCTGGATTTGGATCATTAGCGAGTATCAGCCTAATTCTGCTCTGCATGCATTATTTGGTGTTTTGGAGAAATTTGCATGCGGAGTCTCACTTTGGTGTTTTTCCCATTTTGTGAATTCTTGGTTGGTGAGCGGACCCCAGACCTCACAACCATAAATGGCAATGGGTTCTATAACTGATTATTTATCTCTCTCTCCCCCACACTCTCTCTCTCTCTCTCTCCTCTCTCTCTCTCTCTCTCTCTCTCTCTCTCTCTCTCTCTCTCTCTCTCTCTCTCTCTCTCTCTCTCTCTCTCTCTCTCCAGTGATCTAGTGAATGGTCTGGTGTCGTTGATGAACAGTAACATTAGCAGCCCAGTCAACCTGGTAAATCCAACCTGCCGGTATCCTCTGTCTATGTCATTACATGTATTTCAAATTGTCAAAAAGAACTGATACATGTCTGATGATTGGCTAAAAAAAACAGTACCATATTATAGTACTACTTTTATCCATTGTTGATATTGAATACACTATATGGTAACCTAAGACCTCTCCACACACACAACTAGCTAGGCCAGAGTATAATAGTTGTTTTTCATGCTGTAGCAGTACAACCAACCAGTTTTCTGTAGTACCTGTCTGGAAATGGAATGGGTGGAGATCTCAGAGCAGTAGAAGAGGTCTTGTAGAGGGCTGACTGACATGCATTACTGACACACACTGTGGCTCTAATCCACCACATTGTCCTGCTTACACACACATACACACACACACAACTATTGTTTTTGTTTGCAACACACAGAAGCTAAATTGCTTCTGAAAGGGTGTGTGTGTGTACTTTCGTCTTCCTGTGTGTGTATTGATCTTCTGTGTTGGTTCATGTAATCTGCCTGTAGGGGAACCCAGAAGAACACACCATATTGGAGTTTGCTGAGCTCATCAGGAGTCTGGTCGGTGAGTGTCAGATCAACAACTCATCCACTTCTTCCTTTGCTTTCTTACTCTTTCACTTGTTCTTCCCCCCTTTCTCTTCAAATATACCAGATCGCTGCTGTTCTCTGTCTGGATTGTACCTAACTGTACCCTTTTCTGCCTCCTTTCTTCCTCCTTCCACACACACTTAGTGAGCCGCAGTCAGATCCAATTCCTTCCAGAGGCGCAGGACGACCCTCGGAGACGCCGTCCCGACATTCGCAAAGCCAAGATGATGCTGGGCTGGGAACCTGTGGTCAGTATAAACACGCACACACTAGATACACACACACACACACACACACACGTGCTAGACACAAACGCGCGTACATACACAACTTCATATTTACAGTACCACAGTATCTATATCCACAGTAAAACGAGTCCTATATCAACATAATCTGAAAGGCCGCTCAGCAAGGAAGAAGCCACTGCTCCAAAACCGCCATTAAAAAAGCCAGACTACAGTTTGCAACTGCACATGGGGACAAAGATCATACTTTTTGGAGAAATGTCCTCTGGTCTGATGAAACAAAAATATAACTGTTTGGGCATAGTGATCATCGTTATGTTTAGAGGAAAAATGGGAAGGCTTGCAAGCCGTAGAACACCATCCCATCCGTGAAGCACGGGGGTGGCAGCATCATCACCAAAAGAGATGGGATCATGTGGAAGGAAAATTATGTTGATATATATTGAAGCAACATCAAGACATCAGTCAGGAAGTTAAAGCTTGGTTGCAAATGGATCTTCCAAATGGATAACAAAGTCAAGGTATTGGAGTGGCCATCACAAAGCCCTGACCTCAATCCCATAGAACATTTGTGGTCAGAACTGAAAAAGCATGTGCGAGCAAGGAGGCCTACAAACCTGACTTAGTTACACCAGCTCTGTCAGGAGGAATGGGCCTACATTCACCCAACTTATTGTGGGAAGCTTGTGGAAGACTACCCGAAAAGTTTGACCCAATTTAAACAATTAAAAGGCCAAATTAAATTTTTGCTGGGATTAGATGTCAGGAATTGTGTAACTGAGTTTAAATGTATTTGGCAAACGTGTCTAAACTTCCGACTTCAAATATATATATTCGGAAGTTTACATACACCTTAGCCAAATACACGTGGCTAGACAGACACACACTCCTAATGCATTTAATCATACGTCTACTACACATACGATGATGTTCTGTAAGACGTGTGTGTTGTTGTGTTACCAGGTGCCGTTGGAGGAGGGCCTGAACAAGACCATCCAGTACTTCAGCCGGGAGCTGGAGCACCAGGCCAACAACCAGTACATCCCCAAGCCCAAGGCAGCCCGCCAGAAGAAAGGACGACCAAGACAACACAACTGAGCTCAAGGGGTCAAGGGTCACACCATCCCCAAAGGCTGCTGGGACACCGGAGGACCCAGGACCCTCGGAGAACTCTCTTGAGTTTGGCGCAAAGAAGAAATGTTCCTGTGTCTGCTGTGGTTTTTACACTCCCGCGGGGCGATGCTTTTCAGACACAAACAGATAATAAAAAACTGACAACGATCAGAACCCAGTCTTGCACTCTGGGTTTTTTTGTCAATACAGGCTGTTATTTAAGATCAGGCTTGAGAGAAGTGTTTTGTTGCGTTGTTTACACTGTGCAGTTTGTCATTTGTTTTGCTCGGTTGACGTGGTCTATTTTATTACCTGCATTGATTCCTGGCTCTTACGTAAGACTGCTTTGTATTCCAACCATTGCAACATTGGCGGAGAGGAGAAGCGAGGAGAGGAGAAGCGAGGAGGGATGAGTGAGTTGGTTTGTTCAAAGCCTCAGATGGGTGTGCTAGGCCCCGCCCCCTTCTACACTTGCTCTGGTGCTGTGCAGTGAGCTGTAAGCCTGGACACACACACGCCACTCAAGAGTGTGTTTCTGTGTCACTGTGTGTGTGTGTGTCTTGTGGTTCTGAGTAACTTTTGGGATAACCTTTGAAAGCTCTACTGTCAAATCGGAAATCCAGAAATCTTATATAATCAATTTTAGGTGAAAATGGTATTTTAATAAAATATTTCCAATAAATGTCTCCCGTGTGTGTGTGTGTCACTTCTAAAAACCTTGGTGTTACTATTCTGGTAGTTGTTCCAATCTGGAGGTGGGGAGGTTAGTCAATAATGTGAGGCTGAGCAATGAGTCAGTCTTTATTTATACTGATCCTCGACAAACAAAACAATACAAACAGAACAGCAGCTGGTGTAAAGCGATAGGAAGAGAAAAGCCAGATCTGGAGCAGGAGTCGGGGGCCATTAGATTAGACTGGGGAGAAGTGTGAGAGAGGAGACAGTTTAGCTGAATTTTTTTTGCACCGAATAAACAAGTGATAGAGAAAATACAAACGGTGTGCGGGTGTTGTAGGATGCCCCAGTGTTTATTTGAAAACCACACATTGTTTTACAAGGCAGAAGTACAAAAATTAAAATGTTTTGTTAAAACATAACAAAACTTAATTATAAATGAATTGTGCAGTAATCACACACAAAAAAAGTGTTGTGTTTAAATGTGTGAGAGTTAGCATACATGGAGATTACTGTGTAGTTTGGTTCATCAGGCTGACCCCCAGTCTTCACTTGAAGTTATTGAGAGATTATGCTTTGGCAATGTAAAAATAAAAGTTTCAGAGTATGGTACCTCTGTATCTGACAGAGAATTGACTGAGATGTAGCAGTGGAGGGGGTAAAGGTTATCGCAGTGTCTTGTGTTATATACAGTCATTATTTTAGCTGTCTACCACAACATATTGGAGTTGAAATGAAATAATGAATATGAGCTGAAAGTGCAGACGTTCAGCTTTAATTTGAGGGTGAACGGTGTAGGAATTACAGATATTTGCCCCCCTTTTAAAGGGACCAAAAGTAATTGGACAATTGGCTGTTCCATGGCCAGGTGTGTGTTCCCTCATTAGTTCATTTACAAGTAAGCAGACAAAAGTTCTGGAGTTGATTTCAAGTGTGAATTTGGAATCTGTTGCTGTTAACCCTCGATATGGAGTACAAAGAGCTGTCCCTGCCAGTGAAGCAAGCCATCATTATGCTGAAAAATCAAAACAAACGCAACAGAGAGATAGCAAAAACCTTAGGTGTGGCCAAATCAATTATTTGGTACATTCTTAAAAAGAAAGAACGCACTGGTGAGCTCCGGGACACCAGAAGACCACAGAAAACAACTGTGGTAGATGACAGAATAATTATTTCCCTGGTGAAGAAAAACCCCTTCACAACAGTTGGCCAGATCAGGAACACCCTCCAGGAGGTAGGTGTATCTGTGTCAAAGTCAACCATCAAGAGAAGACTTCACCAGAGTAAATACAGACGGTTTATTACAAGATGTAAACCATTGGTAAACCTCAAAAAACAGGAAGAAAACAACATCTAAAACACCTGTACAGTTCTGGAACAACATCCTGTGGACAGATGAGACAAATATCAACTTGTACCAGAATGATGGGAAGAGAAGAGTGTGGAGAAGGGAAGGAACTGCTCATGATCCGAAGCATACCACCTCATCTGTGAAGCATGGTGGAGGTAGTGTTATTGCATTGGCATGTGTGGCTGCCAATGGAACTTGTTCCCTTGTACATATATAGATGATGGGACCTCTGACAAAAGCAGCAGGATGAATTCTGAAGTGTTTAGGGATATATTATCTGTTCAGATTCAGCCAAATGCTTCAAAACTCATTGGACGGTGCTTCACAGTGCAGATGGACAATGACCCGAAGCATACTGCGAAAGCAATCCAATACCTTTTTAAGGCAAAGAAGTGGAATGTTCTGCAATGGCCAAGTCAATCATCTGACCTGAATCCAATTGAGCATGCATTTCACTTGCTGAAGGCAAAACGCCCCAAGAATAAGCAGGAAGTGAAGACAGCTGTAGTAAAGGCCTGGCAGAGCATCAACAGGGAAGAAACCCAGCATCTGATGATGTCTATGGGTTCCAGACTTCAGGCAGTCATTGACTGCAAAGGATTTGGAACCAAGTATTAAAACTCACAATTTATTTCATGATCATGTTAATATGTTCAATTACTTTTGAGCCCATAAAATTGGGGGCTATGTATGAATGTTTTTAATTCCTACACAGTTCATAATCATTTTGACAAAACCCTTAAATTACAGATGAAAGTCTACACTTAAAGCACATATTGACTGTTTCCTTTCAAATCCTTTGTGGTGGCGTACACAGCCAAAATGATGCAAATACTTATGGACCTGACTATAGATGGATCTCAGTAATTAACCTGGAAGAATCCATTGAAGGGTTTAGATAAACTGTCAGAGCGGTATTCCTCTCAAAAACGTTAGAAAAAGCTGTTGCGCAGCAACTCACTGCCTTCCTGAAGGCACAGTGTATACGAAATGCTTCAGTCTGGTTTTAGACCCCATCATAGCACTGAGACTGCACTTGTGAAGGTGGTAAATTACCTTTTAATGGCATCAGACCAAGGCTCTACATCTGTCCTCGTGCTCCTAGATCTTAGTGCTGCTTTGATACCATCGATCATGACATTCTTTTGGAGAGATTGGAAACCCAAATTGGTCTACATGGACAAGTTATGGCCTGGTTTAGATCTTAAATGTCGGAAAGATATCAGTTTGCCTCTATGGATGGTTTGTCCTCTGAAAAGTCAACTGTAAGTTCTGGTGTTCATGGTTGCTAGAATCTTGACTAGAACCCAAAAAATGTATCATATTACTCCAGTGCTAGCCTGAGTAGTCTGGCACAGGAGTGTGAAGGTGAACAGAAAGGCACTGGAGCAACGAACTGCCCTTGCTGTCTCTGCCTGGCCGGTGCCCTAATCTCCACCAGGATTCTTTGCCTCTAACCCTATTACAGGGGCTGAGTCCCTGGCTAACTGGTGCGCTTCCATCCCATCGCTAGGAGGGGTGCATGTCTTGAGTGGGTTGAGTCACTGACGTGATCTTCCTGTCCGGGATTGGTGCCCTCCTCGGGTTTGTGCCGTGGATGTGATCTTCGTGGGCTACACTCAGCCTTGTCTCAGGGTAGTGAGTTGGTGGTTTGAAGATATCCCTCTAGTGTTGTGGGGGCTGTGCTTTGGCAAAGTGGGTGGGGTTATATCCTGCCTGGTTGGCCCTGTCCGAGGGTATCGTCAGACGGGGCCACAGTGTCTCCCAACCCCTACCGGAACCAGCCTCCAGTATTTATGGTGCAATAGTTTGTGTCGGGGGGCTAGGATCAGTCTGTTATTTCTGGAGTATTTCTTATCCAGTGTCCTGTGTGAATTTAAGTATGCTCCCTGTAATTCTCTCTCTCCCCCTCCCCTCCCAGAGGTCCTGAGCCCTGGGACCATGCCGCAGGACTACCTGGCCTGATGACTCCTTGCTGTCCCCAATCCACCTGGTCGTGTTGCTGCTCCCCCAACTGTTTCAACCCTGACCTGTTCACTGGATGTGCTCCCTTGTCCCGGACCTGCTGTCTTCGACTCTCTCTGTACCGCACCTGCTGTCTCTAACTCTGAATGCACAGCTATGAAAAGCCAACTGACATTTACTCCTGAGATGCTGATCTGTTGCACCCTCTACATCCACTGTGATTATTATTATTATTTGACTCTGCTGGTCATCTATGAACGTTTGAACATCTTGGCCATTTACTGTTATAATCTCAACCAGCACAGCCAAAAGAGGACTGGCCACCACTCAGAACCTGGTTCCTCTCTAGGTTTCTTCATAGGGTCCTGCCTTTCTAGGGAGTTTTTCCTAGCCACCATGCTTCTACATCTGCATTACTTGCTGTTTGGGGTTTTAGGCTGAGTTTCTGTACAGCACTTTGTGACATCGGCTGATATAAAAAGGGCTTTATAAATACATTTGATTGAATTTGATTGAGTATTTGTAGATGAAAGTGCATGTTTTGCGTACGATAATGTTGTAAATATACAAGTTCTGGAGTTTCTTAAACAAAGGTGCAAATGGAGCCAGGTAATAAGAGGAGGAGGCTAGTCTTGCAAATGTATTTTGTATGATGAGTAATTTGTGTGGATAGGAGGCATATGTGCTGGCCCAGACAATATTACAGTAAATAATATATGGTCAATTAAACTACGATATAGTATAGAGTTAGGAAGCAAGCCTGATGAACCAAACCACTAATACCAACAGATTTCACCACTTTGCTGTAGACAAACTGAATATGATCTTTCCAGGACAACTGTTCATCAATTATAACTCAGAGGAATCTAGTGGAACTAACTGGATATGATCTTTCCAGGACAACTGTTCATCAATTATAACTCAGAGGAATCTAGTGGAACTAACTGGATATGATCTTTCCAGGACAACTGTTCATCAATTATAACTCAGAGGAATCTAGTGGAACTAACTGGATATGATCTTTCCAGGACAACTGTTCATCAATTATAACTCAGAGGAATCTAGTGGAACTAACTGAATATGATCTTTCCAGGACAACTGTTCATCAATTATAACTCAGAGGAATCTAGTGGAACTAACTGGATATGATCTTTCCAGGACAACTGTTCATCAATTATAACTCAGAGGAATCTAGTGGAACTAACTGGATATGATCTTTCCAGGACAACTGTTCATCAATTATAACTCAGAGGAATCTAGTGGAACTAACTGAATATGATCTTTCCAGGACAACTGTTCATCAATTATAACTCAGAGGAATCTAGTGGAACTAACTGGATATGATCTTTCCAGGACAACTGTTCATCAATTATAACTCAGAGGAATCTAGTGGAACTAACTGAATATGATCTTTCCAGGACAACTGTTCATCAATTATAACTCAGAGGAATCTAGTGGAACTAACTGGATATGATCTTTCCAGGACAACTGTTCATCAATTATAACTCAGAGGAATCTAGTGGAACTAACTGGATATGATCTTTCCAGGACAACTGTTCATCAATTATAACTCAGAGGAATCTAGTGGAACTAACTGAATATGATCTTTCCAGGACAACTGTTCATCAATTATAACTCAGAGGAATCTAGTGGAACTAACTGGATATGATCTTTCCAGGACAACTGTTCATCAATTATAACTCAGAGGAATCTAGTGGAACTAACTGAATATGATCTTTCCAGGACAACTGTTCATCAATTATAACTCAGAGGAATCTAGTGGAACTAACTGGATATGATCTTTCCAGGACAACTGTTCATCAATTATAACTCAGAGGAATCTAGTGGAACTAACTGAATATGATCTTTCCAGGACAACTGTTCATCAATTATAACTCAGAGGAATCTAGTGGAACTAACTGGATATGATCTTTCCAGGACAACTGTTCATCAATTATAACTCAGAGGAATCTAGTGGAACTAACTGGATATGATCTTTCCAGGACAACTGTTCATCAATTATAACTCAGAGGAATCTAGTGGAACTAACTGAATATGATCTTTCCAGGACAACTGTTCATCAATTATAACTCAGAGGAATCTAGTGGAACTAACTGGATATGATCTTTCCAGGACAACTGTTCATCAATTATAACTCAGAGGAATCTAGTGGAACTAACTGAATATGATCTTTCCAGGACAACTGTTCATCAATTATAACTCAGAGGAATCTAGTGGAACTAACTGGATATGATCTTTCCAGGACAACTGTTCATCAATTATAACTCAGAGGAATCTAGTGGATGTGACTTGTTCCATTTCATTCCCACCAATTGAGATTCTGGCTCTTTTTTTTAACCACATTTCTTATCCTTACTAGTGAATAAAATAAAGTTCGATTTTTTTAAACATTTAAAGATAATGTGTTAATCTGGAACCATTCAGAAAATGTGTCCATGCCAGAGTTGGCTTTGTTAATTAGTGAATACAAATTATTGTGTGATAAAAATCTACTTGGTATCCTCAGCAAAGAGAATGGGAAGTACTGTAGAAGACACAGATGCAAGGTCATTGATATAGATTAGGAATAACAAAGGTCCCATTATCCAACCCTGTGGCACGCCACAGGATGTCTTGGCCCTAAGGGATGGGTTAGAAACGAGTGAAAAGCATGAGCTGATGCAAACCCCAAAATGTTTGTCCAGGTGTTGTTTAACGGAAAGTAAACTATACAAAGAAAGAAAAGAAGTTGCACACTATATGAGGGAGAAATAGAGAGGGGGTTAGAAGTAGTGAAGGAAGACAGAGGTTAGTCTTACGTTTTGAGAGAGGGAGTGAGACAGCATGTTGAGTTAGTAGTAGTCGTAGTTGACGTCGGCTCCGTGACGGTGTGCCCCTCTGTCTCTGGGTCCAATAGGAGAGTTCTCGTCATAATGGTGCTGGCGACCCTGATCGCTGGACCGCGCGTGGTCCATCCAGTAGGACAGGTCCGCCTCCAGTCTCTGGGGGGGGGGGGGGGGGGGGGGGGACACACACACGACCACAACCTCTCAACTTTAGCCCAACTCAAAAGATCTGAAACATGTGCAAAAAATATTGTAACATTTCCACTCCGCTCATTAGAGAGCAGGGTTATGCAATCAACTTGTTGCTAATACCCATCAGATCCTTTCAGATCTACTGGATTGCTTAGCGGGTAAGGGAGTAGGAGCTAGGGGGTAAGGGAGTAGGAGCTAGGGGGTAAGGGGGTAGGAGCTAGGGGGTAAGGAGTTAGGATCTAGGGGGTAAGGCGATAAGGGGTAAGGGACTATGGGGTTGATTTGCTAGTCTGCAGATGTTTTGGAGATGACTTGAACAGGACAGCTGCTATGCATAGAGTATAGACCAACATGGTTTAAAATGCAGAGGCTGTCGGATCCAACAGCAAGAGAGACAGGTTCAGGCAACAGGAAATCACACATACCCAGGAAGTCATTAAAGCAATCCTACTGATTGACCTCAACTGTCTACAGGAGCTGTCAACTGTCTACAGGAGCTGTCAACGGGAGCTGTCAACTGTCTACAGGAGCTGTCTACAGGAGCTGTCAACGGGAGCTGTCAACTGTCTACAGGAGCTGTCAACGGGAGCTGTCAACTGTCTACAGGAGCTGTCAACGGGAGCTGTCAACTGTCTACAGGAGCTGTCAACGGGAGCTGTCAACTGTCTACAAAACTGAGGAGCAAACAACTTTCTCCTTCCTTTATTTTATTCATAACCTCTACTTCTCAATACCTCTCTCTCTCGGTCTGTCTCTCTGTTTTGTCTCCCCCACTCTCTGTCATTCTTTCTGACTTGTTTTTGCCAAAGATTTTCTCCCTGGTCCTGGTGTTTCTAAACATCTCCATTGGAATCATTGATCTGGAAGAAAGCTAGAGAGGAAAAAAAGCTTGAAAGTGTTTGCGTGCGTGTGTTTATTCAAGGTGTGTCAGGCCCAGTGATGTCCATAGTGGTGGAGAATAATTATCTTCTTTGAATAGAGTCTCTAGGTCCCGCTGTGACAGAAATATCCATCTGCTTTTATCTAGTCTGATAACGACAACAAATTAGCCTGGGCATTATCCCTCCCGCCCGCCCGCCCTCCTTCCCTCCCTCCCTCCCTCCCGCCCACCCTCCCACCCTCCCTCCCACCCTCCCACCCTCCCTCCCTCCCTCCCTCCCTCCCACCCTCCCGCCCTCCCGCCCTCCCTCCCGCCCCTCCTTTCCTCGTCCTGGCGCTTGAGGGCGCCAGGTTGCCCTGCATCACGCACTCCTGCCATCCATCATGCACTCCTGCCTTCCCTCGTCACGCGCATCAGCGTTATTGGACTCACATGGACTCACTTATCACCTGTTCATTTCCTCCCCGATATTTGTCAGTTCCCCCGCTGCTGCATTGTATTGTTTTTGTCTTTAATATTAGTTTGCTGATGCTGTTCCTGTCTCTTTCCATGTCCGTCATTATTAAATGTTTTACTCCCCGTACCTTTGTCTCTCCAGCGTCATGTCATGTGACATAGCTATGTAGTTTGTGTTTGCAGTGTTGCCTAGTTGTTGAACGTGTTCCATTGCACAGGTTCATCATTCAACCTATGTCCTTGCACCTATGACTGGGCAGTATGGCTTTACTGCACAGACCTGTACCTTAGAGACAATTTTCACCTTAGAAATGATTTGCACTGACTAACCACACATCCAACCCTCTTGTTCACACCCACACACACACACACAGTAGTAGAATCAATAGAAAACCATTGAACAGCACTGTTGCCTGTGTGTGTAAGTACAGTCCATTATTACTATGCTACCTCTTCTACTACTTGTCATTGATTAATATAGTGCATTGTTGAGGGCGTAGGCACATAGGCATTTCACTGGGCCTTTATTACCAGCGGTAAACTGTGTATGAGATGAATAGATTTGATTTGACTTAGTACACTGGCATTTTGCCATAATATGAGTTTTTCTCACACAGTTACTTTAGATCTTAGTGCTTTGTATAATGTCTGTTCTCCCCCATGTAGCTGTGGGTGGCTACTAGTGTGTTGTGCAGTGGACTGTTTCTCATAGGCCTATACTTCTACGGATCGTAGTACTGTTTACCCCATCCCATATAACATATGCAATACTATGATAATGGCCCATAGTAGGGTTAGGTCACAGTGTCAGATTAAACTCAAGGCCTTACCCCATTCCATGACCCCTCTCTTCGCTGTTTCAGGGGGTTGGAATATGCAAAAAAAACACATCCCCATTTCACACAAGTACACACTTGTACATGTGTGAAATACAGCAAATGTAAGCACCTGCCAAATTATTATTATCATTTATTATTCAACCCTCTTGGCCCGCTCACCGTCTCGTCGAAGCCCATGTACATGAACTGCATGATCCACTGCTGCACATCTGGCCTGCTGCGGTCCCAAATGTTCCTCTTGGGCCGCTGTAGCTTGGCCAGGAACTCTTTGGCCTTGGCGGGAGCAACAGCCACCCTGTACTTAGGTGAAGCGCTACCGTCACCTACCACTGGGGGGAGGCAGAGAGGAGACTTGTAATGGCAGTAAAATGTAAAGTAGGTGCAGTGTTAAATGTGTGTATGTAAAAACTATCTGTGAATATTACCGTCTCTTTTCTTCAGGATCTTGTGAAGGCTGCTCTCACTGGAAACATCTGATAAAGAGAGTCAATAGAACACTTAGGTAGGGTTCATGTGGGTTAATGTTTAGCCTAGAATCCCTTTAGCAAGGAATGGAGACTACTGTAGTGTAAGTCCATTGTGATTATAAAGTTAGATTGTGGTGTGATAAATCCCAGCTCATTCAGTAGAGGCTTAGCACACACACACACACAAACAGCCAGAAGTGGAGCACATGGATGAGGTTATAGGAAATGGTTTGCAGGAGTCTAAGTTGCAAATGAGCAATTTCCCCACTAAACTTTTTTTTATCTGCCGACAGTAGTAGTCTGTCTAGAGAGGAGGCGGGGTGTTTGCTATTTGCTGCCTCACATTTACATGAATGATGAATGAGACTTTCCACTGAGAGATCTGCCTGGTCTGCTTTCTTTCCCTACCTCGCTCTCCCTCTTTCTCTCTTCTTCCCTGTCTAGGCAACCCGTCTCGCTCATTAAAATGGTGGGAAAGAGACAGCTAGAAAAGCCTTTTGAGGTGAAAGGGATTCATGGAATTTCCAAGGCCAGCTAGTTTTCAGTGACACATTAAGTCCATTGTCGCTTGTCTCCTGTTTTAGAATATACAGTGTCTTCAGGAAGTATTCACACACTGACTGTTTCCATATGTTGTTGTGTTACAGCCGGAATTTAAAATGGATGACATTTAGACTTTGTTCCACTGATCTACACACAAGGTCCCACAATGCCAAAGTGGAATTTAGTTTTTAGAATTTTTAGAAATGAATACAAAATTTAGAGCTGAACTGACTTGAGTCAATAAGTATTCAACCCCTTTGTTATGGCAAGCCTAAATACAGTCAGGAGTAAAAATGTACTTAACCAGTCACAGGAGTTGTATGGACTCACTGTGTGTAATAATTGTGGTTAACATGATTTTTAAATGACTATCCCATCTCAGTACACCACACATATAATTATCTGTAAGGTCCCTCAGTCAAGCTGTGAATGAAGACCAGGGAGGTCTTCAATACCTCGCAAAGAAGAGCACCTATCACATAACTAAAACAAGCAGACACTGAATATCCCTTTGAGCCTGGTGAAGTTATCAATTACGCTTTGGATGGTGTATCAATACACCCAGCAACTACAAAATATAGGCGTATATCCTAACTCAGTTCCGGGAGAGGAAGGAAACTGCTCTGGGATTTCACCACGAGGCCAATGTTGATTTTAAAACAGTTACAGATGGCTGTGATAGGAGAAAACTGAGGATGGATCAACATTGTAGTTACTCCACGATACTAACCTAAATGACAGAGTGAAATGAAGGAAGTCTGTACAGAATAAAAATATTCAAAAACATGCATCCTGTTTGCAACAAGACATTGAAGTAATACTGCAAAGAATTACACTTTTTTATCCTGAATACAAAGCATTATGTTTTGGGCAAATCCAACACAGCACG
The DNA here is from genome assembly GCF_002021735.2 of Oncorhynchus kisutch. NCBI lineage: Eukaryota > Metazoa > Chordata > Actinopteri > Salmoniformes > Salmonidae > Oncorhynchus > Oncorhynchus kisutch. Next base: position 67,378,907 of record NC_034175.2, on the reverse strand, counting down.
TTACTGAGTACCACTCTTCATATGTTCAAGCATGGCGGTGGCTGCATCATGTTATGAGTATGCTCCTCATCGGCAAGGACTAGGGAGTTTGTTTAAGATAAAAAATAAATGGAATAGAGCCAAGCACAGGCAAAATCCTAGAGGAAGACCTGGTTCAGTCTGCTTTCCAACAGACACTGGGAGACAAATTCCCCTTTCAGCAGGAATGTTTATTCCCCACTGGGTCAAACAGCTGCAAAGACAAAGAAATGTTTACACAAGCACCTATATTTATACCCTCCTACTAGGAGGAGTCAACTCCTTGCACATCTAGACAGCCAATCCATCTCTGCTGCTAAGTCAGGAAATTAATTGGTTCCTCTCATTGGTGTAGTCATGGTTCTGCCTCCTATATGTGTGTCATAGGAATGTTCCTTCTCACTTCATCAGACCTGAACTCGGGATGAATTCCTCACTCCTCCCAACTCCACTGGCAGTCCTACACTATCAGTGACTGAAACCAGACTGTTGCCCTTTGCCTGCCCCCCCCCCCCCCCCCCCCCCAGGAGCCATGAGATTTAACAATACCATGTAAACTAGTTCTAGTATAGTAACATGAATAAGTATTTATTTCAAGCTAGATTCCACAACCACACAAGAGAAAGAAATGTGTTACGCATTCATGCATTATGCAAAAATAACTCACTTTAGATAATTCAAATACCCAATAAAACTTCATAAAACATACCATCAACCTTCAAACTTGAAGTTTTTAAATAACTATATGAATAAACAATTCAGTGCTTCAGAAGCTTTGTTAATCTAAGTTTGGTTCCATATGGGTGAAATCAAATTATCTAGCATAGTAGGAGGTTTGGTGGGACAGAGTGATAGATGGGAGGAGATGGAGAAAGATTGTTGAAAGAAAGGAGCTAGAGAGAGAGGTAGACAGGAAGATTGTTGAAAGAAAGGAGCTAGAGAGAGAGGTAGGCAGGAAGATTGTTGAAGGAAAGGAGCTAGAGAGAGAGGTAGACAGGAAGATTGTTGAAAGAAAGGAGCTAGAGAGAGAGATAGACAGGAAGATTGTTGAAAGAAAGGAGCTAGAGAGAGAGGTAGACAGGAAGAGAAAGCGAGAGTTACCTCACCTGCGAGGGCCAGCAATGTGAGCAGAGCGGTGAGCCCTACCAACCTCAGATAAAGCCGCTGAGAAGCCATGGTGTCCCCTTCGCTCTCGCGTTCTGACCCGTCTAATGGCAACACACACCACAAACACACAGATACAGGGGGCGCAGTTGGGGCCGCGAGCCAAACGTTCCGATCGGAAACTGGCCCGTAGTGGCTTAATGTCGTTTATCCCAAAATCCAACCCACAGAAACAGGCCTGACTGAAGTAATGCTTTTTCTTCTAATGGAATGTTAATGTGTGCCTGGGGTTCTTTTCCATCCAGTGAGTACAGCAGCAGCAGTGGGAGAGGGACTGTAACCGTATAGCTGCTGTTCTCCCTATACAGTGTATACCAAAGGTGAACTTGCAAACTTGAGCCAACGATAAACCTCTGAATTATTACCACCCAATTAACTCGACTGAATTAACGTTGCTGAGAGTGTCAAAATGGAGGCTGTAGTGGTGGAATGAGTAAGTGCACCCAGCAGTGTGGAAAGAGAGAGAGAGAGAGAATATCAGCACAAAGAACTAGCTATGCAACATGGAGATCTATGGATAAACCACTTCTCCAACCTTTTTGGACAAGAGCAGAAGCATATACATGATAGAGCATGCAAAGCTGTCATCAAGGCAAATGGTGGCTATTTGAAGAATCTCAAATATAAAATATATTTTGATTTGTTTAACACTTTTTTGGTTACTACATGATTCTATATGTGTTATTTCATACTTTTGATGTCTTCACTCTTATTCTATAATGTAGAAAATAGTAAAAAATAAAGAAAAACCCTTGAATGAGTAGGTGTTCTAAAACATTTGACGGATCAATAACACATCTTAGAATCAGCTATTAAAGACGACCAGAACCCACTGGATTCTCCCATTACATTGACCTAACTACAGGACAAAATACAAACTGTCCAACCCAAAAAGCCCTGTGGTGTTGATGGTAAAAAATATACAGACCACAAATTCAACTTGGATATACTCAAACTCTTCAATATTATCCTCAGCTCTGGCATCTTGCTCAATATTTTAATCCAAGGTCTGATCACCTCAATCCAGAAAAGTCGAGACAAATTTGACCCAAATAATTACTGCAGCATCTGTGTCAAATGTAACCTCGGCAAAATCCTCTATAGTATCATCAACAGCAGACTCCAACATTTCCTCAGTGAAAACAATGTCCTGAGCAAATGTCAAATTGTCTTCTTACTAAAATACCGTACAACAGACCACCACCTTGCAGACTCTAACTGACAAACAAACCAAAACCAAAGCAAAGTCTTCTCATGCTTTATTGATTTCAAAAAAGTACTTTGCGGAGGGTCTGCTGTATAAACTGATGGAAAGCGGTGTTGGGGAGGAAACCTACGATATTATGAAATCTAAACAAACAATACGTGCACAATCAGAATTGGCAATAAACACACAGATTTCTTCCCGAAGGGGTGTGGGTTCTACAGAAATGCATCTTGAACCCCACCCTATTCAACATTTATATCACTGAGCACTAGAACATTCTGCAGCACCCGGCCTCACCCGACTAGACTGAAATCAAATGTCTACCGTCTAATGTCTACTGTTTGCAGATGATCTGATGCTTCTGTCACCAACCAAGGAGGGCCTACAGCAGCATCTAAATCATCCTTACAAGATTCTTTATGTCTGTTACCACTGATAACCTGAATGACCCTAGAAAGTTTTGGAAGGCTATTAAGTCTATGTCTGATAACAGTAATGTTAATGAATTACCGTCATGTGTTTTGAAGGACTCTGTTGCTATACATGACAAAACTGAAATGCTGAATTGTTTCAATGAGCACTTTGTATTATCTGGTAGGCTGTTTGATTCAGTGTCCTCTATCTCTGTACAACCCTGTGTGGATGAACCAGTGAGAGCTGGTCAAACTTTGAGCTTTTTGCCATTCTCAGTGCACAAAGCCTGAAATCCTTAGAACAGAGAAAGCCTGCAGGTCCTGATCTTTTGGAACCCTGCTTTTTAAATCTGGCAGCTGATTTCATAGCTGAACCACTTACATATATGTTCAATCTAACCCTGGAATGTAATGAAATCCTGAAAATCTGGAAATCAGCATTTGTCCGACCACTTTTAAAAGGGGGAGATCCTACTCTTTTAAATAATTATAGGCCAATCTCAAAGCTGTCACCCCTGGTGAAAATACTTGAAACCCTTGTGAGTGAACAGCTAAAAGAGTTTTATCAATGTACCCATCGGGCTTCAGGAAGAAGCATAGCACAATTACAGCAGCCAGGAAGGTTTTAAATGATAACACTGAAGCCCTTGACAAAAAACAGCACTCTGTCTCACTTTTTATTGATCTCTCTTTTGATACAGTTGATCATGCTATACTAAAGGCAGAGATTGTCGAGTGTAACTATCTGTCTGATATAACTCAGTGCACTCAATTTGATGGGCTTATGTCTGTTAAATTGTCTGTCTTTAATGGGGTGCCCCAAGGCTCTGTATTTGGTCCTCTCTTATTCACTATTTATATAAATGATTTAGACAGAAATGTCCAAAATGCGCAACTTCATTTTTATGCTGATGATACTGTTATTTACTGTTGTGCCTCGTCTCTTACAAAAGCTTTCCAGAACTTGCAAACTGCTTTTTATGCTGTTCAACATACCTTGTGTCAATTGAAGCTTATCCTCAATACTGACAAAACTAAACTAATGGTGTTTTCTAAAGCAAGAAATAGACCTCTGAACCTTTCACCTATTACTACTGTCAGGGCAAGGAGATTGAGGTCGTAACCTCATATAAATATCTTGGTATTTTAGTTGATGACAGCCTCTTTTAAATGGCATATTCAACAATCTACAAAACATTTAAGCTGAAATTGGGATTTTATTTTAGGAATAAGGCCTGTTTTTCTTTTGAAGCCAGAAGGAGGCTAGTGTCAGCTACATTTCTGCCTTTACTAGACTATGGGGATATGTTATATATGAATGCTTCCGCTCAGTGTTTGAGATCAATTGACACCCTTTACCATGGCACTTTGAGATTTATTTTAAACAGCAAAACCCTTATGCACCACTGCACATTGTATACCAGGGTTGGCTGGCCTTCTCTAGTCACTCGTAGGCTCAGTCACTGGTATACTTTTATTTACAAAGACATTTTGGGTTTACTACCTTTTTATTTGGGCATTTTTATTGTTCAGAAATGTGGTAGGTACTCTCTTCGTTCGCTGGACTTTATCCTGCTAATTGTTCCAAATCTCCGAACTGAATTTGGTAAAAGGGCTTTCATGTGCTCTGCGCCATAGTCTTGGAATGCCTGACAAAATACTTTTAAACTGGAAGAACTTGTCCCGATTGGTATTTTTAAATCACTGATGAATGATCTTGAGACTGATTCCCTGACCTGTCATGTTTTTAATTAGCTGTTTTGATTTTGTTATACTCTTGTGAATTCTATGGTTTTTACTAGATTACTTGTAGTTTTTCATGTTGTTTGTCTGTAAATTTTTGTAATGACTTGGTGCTGCCTATCTTTGCCAGGACGCTCTTGAAAAAGAGATTTTACATCTCAATGAGCCCTTCCTGGTTAAATAAAGGTTATATAAAAAGGTCAAGTTGAAGTCAGAAGTTTACATACATACAAGTTTACATACACCTTAGTCAAATACATTTAAACTCAGTTTTTCACAATTCCTGACTGTCGGTCAGAGCCGCCGGTCAGCCAGGAACTGCCAGAGCCGCCGGTCAGCCGGGAGCTGCCAGAGCCGCCCGCCAGCCGGGAGCTGCCAGAGCCGCCCGCCAGCCGGGAGCTGCCAGAGCCGCCCGTCAGCCGGGAGCTGCCAGAGCCGCCCGTCAGCCGGGAGCTGCCGGAGCCGCCCGCCAGCCGGGAGCTGCCGGAGCCGTCCGTCAGCCAGGAGCTGCCAGAGCCGTCCGTCAGCCAGGAGCTGCCAGAGCCGTCCGTCAGCCAGGAGCTGCCGGAATCGCCCTTCACTCCGGAGCTGCCGGAGTCTCCCGTTCGTCCGGTGCTGCCGGAATCTCCCGTCCATTTGGGACTCATTGCTAGGGACTCCAGTCCGAGGTCGACGGCGAGGGTTGCTGCTCGAAAGAGGCCATGGAGGCGTTGAGGAGGCGGACAAAAAATATGGTGGAGTGGGGTCCACGTCCCTCACCAGAGCAGCCACCGCGGACAGACACCCACCCAGACCCTCCGCTAAAGGTTCAGGTTTTGCAGCCAGAGTCCGCACCTTTGGGGGGGGGGGGGGGTACTGTCACGTTCTGACCTTAGTTCTTAGTTCTTTTGTTATGTCTTTGTTTTAGTATGGTCAGGGCGTGAATTGAGTGGCTTGTCTATGTTAGTTATTGATTTGCTATTTCTGTTTGGCCTAGTATGGTTCTCAATCAGAGGCAGCTGTCAATCGTTGTCCCTGATTGAGAACCATATTTAGGTAGCCTGTTTTCGATTGCGTTTCGTGGGTGGTTGCTTTCTATCTTTGTGTATGTTACCAGGCAGGACTGTTTCGTTTCGTGTAATTCTCGTTTATCGTTTTGTTGTTTTGTTTGAGTATTCGTTTTCATTATTAAAAGGCATAATGAATAATTACCACGCTGCACCTTGGTCCTCCTCTCTTTCTCCCACAGACGAACGTTACACCGACATTTAATCCATTTAAAATTAACAACCTGTTAAGCCTATGGGTTCCCCTCCAGGACCTCCACCCCCCGTTCAGCTGAAACGGTGGTGCAGGGAATGCAAAAATATTCTTAGAAATATTTAACCTCCACACATTAACAAGTCCAATACCTCCAATGAAAGATAAACACCTTGTTCATCTACCCAGCGTGCAGATTTTTTAAATGTTTTACGGCGAAAACACAGCATATATTTATGTTAGACCACCACCAAAACAAAGAGAAAACGTAGCCATTTTGTACCACAAAAGATAAAATCACAAAAGCAGGATAAAAAAAAAAATCATTCACTAACCTCTTGAAAATCTTCATCAGATGACAGTCATATGACATGTTACACAGGACATTTATGTTTTGTTCGATAATATGCATTTTATATCCATAAATCTCGGTTTACATTGACGCCATGTTCAGAAAATTCTCCAAAATGTCCGGAGGAATTATAGAAAGCTACGCCAGATAACAGAAATACTCATCATAAACTTTGACTAAAGATACATGTTCTACATATAATTAAAAAGATACACTGGTTCTTAATGCAACCGCTGTGTCACATTTTTTTTTACGTTACGGAAAATGCCTAATATTGCAATAATCTGAGACGGCGCTCAGACGTAACAATATTTCTCCTCTATGTTGGAGTCAACAGAAATACAAAATTACAACATAAATATTCCCTTACCTTTGATGATCTTCGATCAGAATGTAGTGCAAGGAGTCCTAGTTCAACAATAAATAGTTTTGTTTCATAACGTTCAATTCTAGTGTCCATGTAGCAGCATCTGCTACCACTTTCAGCTCAAATCCACAAAAAATGACTTCTGGTCCAAGATAATTTTGCATCAAAACTTCCAAATGACATATTACAGGTCGACGAAACTGGTCAAACTAAGTGCAGAATCAATCTTCAGGATGTTATAATCATACAAATCGAATAGCATTCCAACCGGGCCATCCTAGTTAATCTGGGGCTGATTGGAACAGATGAAGCACTCCAACGCATACGCGCCTTTAAGCACATGAATCTTTTGCGACACTCTAGCACTTTCCTTCCCATTAGGTCAAAGTTCACAGCAAATGCTCCATTACACTTTCTACTGAATGAGGACATCTAGTGGAAGACGTAGGAAGTGTTTCCAGATCCATAACTTGTTGGGAAGGGAGGGGGCGATGACGTCAAAGTTGCCCCAACTTTCAGGATTTCAAAACTAGTTTGCAAGATTGCCTGCCCTGTGAGTTCTGTTATACTCACAGACATAATTCAAACGGTTTTAGAAACTTCAGAGTGTTTGCTATCCAATATTAATTATAATATGCATATATTAGCAATTTAGGACAGATTTTGATGCAGTTCACTATGGGCACGCAATTCATCCAAAGGGGAAATACTGCCCCCTATCCTTAACAAGTTTTAAAATGTTAACACATTGGAAAAAAATCTACCAAAAAACAGAGCAAGTTGGAACGCTACCTTGTTCCAAACAGAACAAGTTGGAACGCTACCTTGTTCCAAACAGAACAAGTTGGAACGCTACCTTGTTCCAAACAGAACAAGTTGGAACGCTACCTTGTTCTAAACAGAACAAGTTGGAACGGTACCTTGTTTCCAAACAGAACAAGTTGGAACGCTACCTTGTTCCAAACAGAGCAAGTTGGAACGCTACCTTGTTCCAAACAGAGCAAGTTGGAACGCTACCTTGTTCCAAACAGAGCAAGTTGGAACGCTACCTTGTTCCAAACAGAACAAGTTGGAACGCTACCTTGTTCCAAACAGAACAAGTTGGAACGCTACCTTGTTCCAAACAGAACAAGTTGGAACGCTACCTTGTTCCAAACAGAACAAGTTGGAATGCTACCTTGTTCTAAACAGAGCAAGTTGGAACGCTACCTTGTTCTAAACAGAGAGTACACAGTGCAGAATACCTGACCACTGTGACTGACCCAAAACGAAGAAAAGCCTGGACTGTACAGACTCTGTGAGCATAGCCATGTTATTGAGAGAAGTAACAGTATTTACAGTCATTTTATTAATGGATGCATGCTTCTTAGTAACCGGAATAAGCAATTTCATAAATGTGTCAAGTTCAGTGTCTTGTTACTCCTCATGACACACCACAGACCAGCAAATATTCTTTACATCATCAACATATGAATCAGTAAAAACGTATTGTATGACCTCTTATACACTATACAGTCGTGGCCAAAAGTTTTGAGAATGACACAAATATTAATTTCCACAAAGTTGGCTGCTTCAGTGTCTTTAGATATTTTTGTCAGATGTTACTATGGAGTACTGAAGATTAATTACAAGCATTTCATAAGTGTCAAAGGCTTTTATTGACAATTACATGAAGTTGATGCAAAGAGTCAATATTTGCAGTGTTGACCCTTCTTTTTCAAGACCTCTGCAATCCGCCCTGGCATGCTGTCAATTAACTTCTGGGCCACATGGTAGCCCATTCTTGCATAATCGATGCTTGGAATTTGTGGGATTTTGTTTGTCCACCCGCCTCTTGAGGATTGACCACAAGTTCTCAATGGGACCCTATTACAGGGGCTGAGTCACTGGCTTGCTGGGGCTCTCTCATGCCGTCCCTGGAGGGGGTGCGTCACCTGAGTGGGTTGATTCACTGTTGTGGTCATCCTGTCTGGGTTGGCGCCCCCCCCTTGGGTTGTGCCGTGGCGGAGATCTTTGTGGGCTATACTTTGAGATATCAGCTGATGTACGAAGGGCTATATAAATACATTTGATTTGATTAAGGTCTGGGGAGTTTCCTGGCCATGGACCCAAAATATTGATGTTTTGTTCTCCGAGTCACATAGTTATCACTTTTGCCTTATGGCAAGGTGTTCCATCATGCTGGAAAAGACATTGTTCGTCACCAAACTGTTCCTGGATGGTTGGGAGAAGTTGCTCCCAGAGGATGTGTTGGTACCATTCTTTATTCATGGCTGTGTTCTTAGGCAAAATTGTGAGTCAAATCAAATGTATTTATATAGCCCTTCTTACATCCGCTGATATCTCAAAGTGCTGTACAGAAACCCAGCCTAAAACCCCAAACAGCAAGCAATGCAGGTGTAGAAGCACGGTGGCTAGGAAAAACTCCCTAGAAAGGCCAAAACCTATGAAGAAACCTAGAGAGGAACCAGGCTATGTGGGGTGGCCAGTCCTCTTCTGGCTGTGCCGGGTGGAGATTATAACAGAACATGGCCAAGATGTTCAAATGTTCATAAATGACCAGCATGGTCGAATAATAATAAGGCAGAACAGTTGAAACTGGAGCAGCAGCACGGCCAGGTGGACTGGGGACAGCAAGGAGTCATCATGTCAGGTAGTCCTGGGGCATGGTCCTAGGGCTCAGGTCCTCAGAGAGAGAAAGAAAGAGAAAGAGAGAATTAGAGAAAGCACACTTAAATTCACACAGGACACTGAATAGGACAGGAGAAGTACTCCAGATATAACAAACTGACCCTAGCCCCCTGACACATAAACTACTGCAGCATAAATACTGCAGGTAATACTGCAGGAGTCCACTCCCTTGGCTGAGAAGCAACCCCACACATGAATGGTCTCAGGATGCTTTACTGTTGGCATGACACAGGACTGATGGTAGCGCTCACCTTGTCTTCTCCAGACAAGATTTTTCCGGATGCCCCAAACAATTGGAAAGGGGATTCATCAGAGAAAATGACTTTACCCCAGTCCTCAGCAGTCCAATCCCTGTACCTTTTGCAGAATATCAGTCTGTCCCTGATGTTTTTCCTGGAGAGAAGTGGCTTCTTTGCTGCCCTTCTTGACACCAGGCCATCCTCTAAAAGTCTTCGCCTCACTGTGCGTGCAGATGCACTCACACCTGCCTGCTGCCATTCCTGAGCAAGCTCTGTACTGGTGGTGCCCCGATCCGACAGCTGAATCAACTTTAGGAGAAGGTCCTGGCGCTTGCTGGACTTTCTTGGGCGCCCTGAAAACTTCTTCACAACAATTGAACCGCTCTCCTTGAAGTTCTTGATGATCCGATAAATTGTTGATTTAGGTGCAATCTTACTGGCAGCAATATCCTTGCCTGTGAAACCCTTTTTGTGCAAAGCAATGATGACGGCACGTGTTTCCTTATAGGTAACCATGTTTGACAGAGGAAGAACAATGATTCCAAGCACCACCCTCCTTTTGAAGCTTCCAGTCTGTTATTCGAACTCAATCAGCATGACAGAGTGATCTCCAGCCTTGTCCACGTCAACACTCACACCTGTGTTAACGAGAGAATCACTGACATGATGTCAGCTGTTCCTTTTGTGGCAGGGATGAAATGCAGTGGACATGTTTTTTGGGGATTCAGTTCCTTTGCATGGCAAAGATTACTTGCAATTAATTGCAATTTATCTGATCACTCTTCATTACATTCTGGAGTATATGCAAATTGCCATCATACAATCTGAGGCAGCAGACTTTTGTGAAAATGTATATTTGTGTCATTCTCAAAACCTTTGGCCACGATTGTATACCCAGCCTTTGGAACTTTTTTCCTAGATCTGGCTACTATATTGTGTGCAATCCCAGCCACAAAATGTGTAACCTGCTGACACAAGAAAAGGTCAACCAATGTAGATATAACCTATATATATCTGCCTATTTTGCCCCATTATTCGTACATTCTACTATTTGCATAATGTCACTTATGTAACATTTATCCGCTAATATTATAAATGTAAATGTTGTGAAACTTTTTATCTGTGTCATGTTTATTGTTATTGTCTGGTTGTTTTTGTCTTTGTTTTTATTTGATTTGTTGTTTTTTGTTTTAGTTCTTTCACTTGCTTTGGCAATGTAAACACATTTCCCATGCCAATAAAGCCATTGAATTGAATGAACCCTTACGTGTAAAAAATTACTCACTACTATGTTTAACAGCAGAGAAAACCCCTTAAATTATATTTTTTCAACTTGAAATTTGATGACTTTTCCTAGAGTGACCCCAACATTAGAAAAAGTTAAACATTTGTTCATATTTCCGTGAAAGCTGTACAACACCGGGGTACAAAGATTGTCTTAGGGTCATTTTTGACCCGGCAGTTATAAAATCTTTACACACCACAAAAACCACAAAGACACACACACACACAATGAGAAATTGTGATTGTTTGCTACTGATTGCACTCAGCCAGCAGCTCCTGAAGAGGAAGATCACCATGGTTGGCACAGTTAGAAAGAACAAGCCTGAGCTTCCCACTGCACTCCTCACAACAAGGGGGAGAGAGGCCTTCTCATCAAAGTTTGCCTTCACCCCCACCACCACTCTAGTTTCTTACCTCCCAAAGAGGAACAAGAATGTGGTCCTCCTGAGCACACTGCACAAAACAGCTGAGATCAGTGATTGTGAGGACAGGATGCCAGCCATCATCCTGGACTGTGGAAAGGTGTGGACAACCTGGACAAGGTGATTGGAACTTACAGCTGCAGGAGGATGACTGCCCGCTGGCCCCTGGTCATCTTCCATAACATCATTGATGTGTCCTCATACAATGCCTTCTTGATATGGAACAAGATCAACCCTACCTGGATGCCTGATAAGCGGAACAAGAGGAGGGTGTTCCTGGAGCAGCTGGGAAAGGCACTTGTAACCCCACACATTGAAAGAAGGGAGCCCCTCCCCCCCACAGCAGCCTCTGCCTCGCTTGTGAAAGCTATTCAGGGGGCTGAATCTTGTCCTGATCCACCTGAGGCTGCAGCTGGGTCAGGCAAGAGGAGGAGATGCCAATTCTGTCCCCCAAAGGAGGACTGTAAAACAAATACTATGTGCTGCACATGAGAAATACATCGGCAAAGTCCATGCACACACACTTGCAAACTATCCTACATGTGCTAATTAGAGTTGATTCAATAAAATGCATTCAAAACTACTTTTTGCAACATTTCTGCTACCTTCTTAGGCTATACAAGCGCTATCTCTTGCAAAAAAATGTTTTACACCTATGCAGTCCCTTTAGCAATCATAATAATAATAACCTCTACTTTAGTAAAGAAAACAATTATGACAGGTGTTTTGTCATAAAAACGAGAGTTGCCCACTGATGAAATGCAGTTTTTCTGCATTGTGAAGAGGGAAAACCCACATATTCACAAAGTTTGTGATGAATGACAGGTTGTTTCTTCAGGCAAACAGATTTGGGGTTTAAAACTCAATTAAGCTGCTTTATTTTAGGGGTTTAGTGAAGGCGGGTCACTTTTGACCCTTCGGACAAGAGGAGTATACAGAATGTTAAGACTACAAGGGTTAAGAGACCAAACAGTTATGTCAGACCCATGAACAATAGTATAGCGGACAGTAAATGCACTTAAACGCCATTTACACACCTTTTTTATTTTGCGCTAGCGTTTACCCACCTTTTGTGTTGAGTTTATAGGGAGGTTTAGGTTATTCACCACAGACTGAGATCAGCATTTACCTTGACATCACTGCCCATGAGACAGGCTGCAAGTAATTGAACAGAGACAGAGCGATATTGAATAAGTCAATGGAAAACACAGTTGCATTAAAGAAAGAGCTTTGCTGCTTTAGTTCCTAAACCTCAATCTTATTGTCCTCTCCTTCTCTCTCCTCCGATAAATATTTTTCCATCTCCGTCTCTGTTCTTCTCATTAGACATGCACGCACACACACACACACGCACGCGCACACGCACACACACGCACACACACACACACACACACACACACACGCACGCACGCACACACACACACACACACACACACGCACACACACACACACACACACACACGCACGCACACACACACACGCACGCACACACACACGCACGCACACACACACGCACACACACGCACGCACACACACACACACACACAATGTGAAGACCTGTGCATTTCGCTCTCATCTCTCCTATGAAATAACTTGTTTCATTCTTACATCTTTCCCAACTTTTCAAGGTGTAAACCGTACAGGGCAAGATCACAGCCACTGACTGCTAACTAATCCACGTGTCCCAGTCAACCAAGGTAACTGATACTGTTTCAGTCAGTCATAGACGCCAAGCACAGCAGACACACACTAGACTGTCTGCTACCACTGTCTAGCTGAAGGGTTAATGTTAATGATAGGCCAATGGCCTGTTTAGAAGTGAGATTCAGAAGCCACGTTTATACCTGCTGCTAACATACGTCCTTTGTCCTGATTGTGTCCACATCCTGATTGTGCCCGCATTTGTAGATCAGTGGTCACCAACCGGTCGATCGTGATTGACTGGTCAATCTCCAAGGAATTTCTGGTTGATCACCGAACATTTCTGTAAAAAAACAAACGATAAAGCCTTGTGTTCCTATTTTTTTCAATTCATCTTAAGCAGTTGGCTTGTAGGTGCACCCGATTTAGTATTCCAATTTCGAACCATTTCATGTGTCTGAAGGTACAAATTCTGCCTCCCTGCAAGCCTGGAGAGCAAATCAAGTGCACTATTGGCCTACTGCTGGCCAAGCGGATGGCTCAGATTACCGTGTCTGCAGTAAAGTATCAGGCATAAAAGAAAGCTACAGCAAAGTTTACAGCAAAGATTTCTAAACTTTTAAAACCATGATTAGAGAGAGACTGTCAGTTTTTATTTATTTTATTTTACCTTTATTTAACCAGGCAAGTCAGTTAAGAACACATTCTTATTTTCAATGACGGCCTGGGAACAGTGGGTTAACGGCCTGTTCAGGGGCAGAACGACAGATTTGTACCTTGTCAGCTCGGGGGTTTGAACTCGCAACCTTCCGGTTACTAGTCCAATGCTCTAACCACTAGGCTACGCTGCCGCCCCAATTTAAAACCATGATTAGAGAGAGACTGTCAGTTTAAAACCATGATTAGAGAGAGACTGTCAGTTTAAAACCATGATTAGAGAGAGACTGTCAGTTTAAAACCATGATTAGAGAGAGACTGTCAGTTTAAAACCATGATTAGAGAGAGACTGTCAGTTTAAAACCATGATTAGAGAGAGACTGTCAGTTTAAAACCATGACTAGAGAGAGACTGTCAGTTTAAAACCATGATTAGAGAGAGACTGACAGTTTAAAACCATGACTAGAGAGAGACTGTCAGTTTAAAACCATGATTAGAGAGAGACTGTCAGTTTAAAACCATGATTAGAGAGAGACTGTCAGTTTAAAACTATGACTAGAGAGAGACTGTCAGTTTAAAACCATGATTAGAGAGAGACTGTCAGTTTAAAACCATGACTAGAGAGAGACTGTCAGTTTAAGACCATGATTAGAGAGAGACTGTCAGTTTAAAACCATGACTAGAGAGAGACTGTCAGTTTAAAACCATGACTAGAGAGAGACTGTCAGTTTAAAACCATGACTAGAGAGAGACTGTCAGTTTAAAACCATGACTAGAGAGAGACTGTCAGTTTAAAACCATGACTAGAGAGAGACTGTCAGTTTAAAACCATGACTAGAGAGAGACTGTCAGTTTAAAACCATGACTAGAGAGAGACTGTCAGTTTAAAACCATGACTAGAGAGAGACTGTCAGTTTAAAACCATAACTAGAGAGAGACTGTCAGTTTAAAACCATGACTAGAGAGAGACTGTCAGTTTAAAACCATGACTAGAGAGAGACTGTCAGTTTAAAACCATGACTAGAGAGAGACTGTCAGTTTAAAACCATGACTAGAGAGAGACTGTCAGTTTAAAACCATGACTAGAGAGAGACTGTCAGTTTAAAACCATGACTAGAGAGAGACTGTCAGTTTAAAACCATGACTAGAGAGAGACTGTCAGTTTAAAACCATGACTAGAGAGAGACTGTCAGTTTAAAACTATGACTAGAGAGAGACTGTCAGTTTAAAACCATGATTAGAGAGAGACTGTCAGTTTAAAACCATGACTAGAGAGAGACTGTCAGTTTAAGACCATGATTAGAGAGAGACTGTCAGTTTAAAACCATGACTAGAGAGAGACTGTCAGTTTAAAACCATGACTAGAGAGAGACTGTCAGTTTAAAACCATGACTAGAGAGAGACTGTCAGTTTAAAACCATGACTAGAGAGAGACTGTCAGTTTAAAACCATGACTAGAGAGAGACTGTCAGTTTAAAACCATGACTAGAGAGAGACTGTCAGTTTAAAACCATGACTAGAGAGAGACTGTCAGTTTAAAACCATGACTAGAGAGAGACTGTCAGTTTAAAACCATGACTAGAGAGAGACTGTCAGTTTAAAACCATGACTAGAGAGAGACTGTCAGTTTAAAACCATGACTAGAGAGAGACTGTCAGTTTAAAACCATGACTAGAGAGAGACTGTCAGTTTAAAACCATGACTAGAGAGAGACTGTCAGTTTAAAACCATGACTAGAGAGAGACTGTCAGTTTAAAACCATGACTAGAGAGAGACTGTCAGTTTAAAACCATGACTAGAGAGAGACTGTCCGTTTAAAACCATGACTAGAGAGAGACTGTCCGTTTAAAACCATGACTAGAGAGAGACTGTCCGTTTAAAACCATGACTAGAGAGAGACTGTCAGTTTAAAACCATGACTAGAGAGAGACTGTCAGTTTAAAACCATGACTAGAGAGAGACTGTCAGTTTAAAACCATGACTAGAGAGAGACTGTCAGTTTAAAACCATGACTAGAGAGAGACTGTCAGTTTAAAACCATGACTAGAGAGAGACTGTCAGTTTAAAACCATGACTAGAGAGAGACTGTCAGTTTAAAACCATGACTAGAGAGAGACTGTCAGTTTAAAACCATGACTAGAGAGAGACTGTCAGTTTAAAACCATGACTAGAGAGAGACTGTCAGTTTAAAACCATGACTAGAGAGAGACTGTCCGTTTAAAACCATGACTAGAGAGAGACTGTCCGTTTAAAACCATGACTAGAGAGAGACTGTCCGTTTAAAACCATGACTAGAGAGAGACTGTCCGTTTAAAACCATGACTAGAGAGAGACTGTCAGTTTAAAACCATGACTAGAGAGAGACTGTCAGTTTAAAACCATGACTAGAGAGAGACTGTCAGTTTAAAACCATGACTAGAGAGAGACTGTCAGTTTAAAACCATGACTAGAGAGAGACTGTCAGTTTAAAACCATGACTAGAGAGAGACTGTCAGTTTAAAACCATGACTAGAGAGAGACTGTCAGTTTAAAACCATGACTAGAGAGAGACTGTCAGTTTAAAACCATGACTAGAGAGAGACTGTCAGTTTAAAACCATGACTAGAGAGAGACTGTCCGTTTAAAACCATGACTAGAGAGAGACTGTCCGTTTAAAACCATGACTAGAGAGAGACTGTCCGTTTAAAACCATGACTAGAGAGAGACTGTCAGTTTAAAACCATGACTAGAGAGAGACTGTCAGTTTAAAACCATGACTAGAGAGAGACTGTCAGTTTAAAACCATGACTAGAGAGAGACTGTCAGTTTAAAACCATGACTAGAGAGAGACTGTCAGTTTAAAACCATGACTAGAGAGAGACTGTCAGTTTAAAACCATGACTAGAGAGAGACTGTCAGTTTAAAACCATGACTAGAGAGAGACTGTCAGTTTAAAACCATGACTAGAGAGAGACTGTCAGTTTAAAACCATGACTAGAGAGAGACTGTCAGTTTAAAACCATGATTAGAGAGAGACTGTCAGTTTAAAACCATGACTAGAGAGGGACTGTAAACGAATACAGCAAAGAGTGACTATTTTTATGAGTTCAAGTTTAAGTTCTTAACCAGCACTGTCATGTTCAATACTTTTATAAGCCACAAAATGTGCGTTCTTTGTACTTCCACTCGCACTACAACCAGCGCTGCAGCTGTAATGAATGAGTAGGAACGTGTATCGATAGGGCTTGTATTGTTATTATTATTAGCAGCTTGGGTC
Source organism: Oncorhynchus kisutch (assembly GCF_002021735.2). NCBI lineage: Eukaryota > Metazoa > Chordata > Actinopteri > Salmoniformes > Salmonidae > Oncorhynchus > Oncorhynchus kisutch. The sequence goes on along the minus strand of NC_034175.2, from coordinate 67,362,214 downwards.
CTATTTATTTCCCTTTCTGTTCATAAAAGTAACAACATGAACTGCATGAGGCAGAAATGTGCGACTCGAGTTTCACCAGCTGGAAGACGGTGTCTCTTTTTGGTCAGTCAGTGGAGGAACGGTAGAGTAGAGGGACATTGAGAGGCGGACCCTCCGTCTACTGCTCTCTCTCTCCTCTGAGACTGACCATCAGCCCAGTAAAATAAAAACATATTATTTAAATGTATTCTCCACTCTAGCTGAGCCTCACAAGTAATACAACAACTGATCTATTACCGGTGTGATCATATAACCCACCTCAAATGTTGAAATGTAATTGGTCCAAACAACAACGCATTGAGTTTTCATTCAAAGCCAATATGCGGTGATAATAGTATTGAGCCTATAGTTTATTGCACAAACTTCATTGCCAGTACTGTTTTTAATAGCTTAAATGTTGCATAGGATGATTGCATTTTTTAAGTCATGTTAAATCTGAACGGTAGAACCCTGCTTGCATTTTGACTCAGAAAGTGATCCTGACTCAGAAAAGGTTGGTGACCACTGATGTACATGATCAAAAAACACATTGTGATCAGATTTTCCTGCCCACCTCCGGACGTAGTCAGGCACGCATTGTGTCTGGATATCTCACAAGTGTAAACGGATCTGGACAGTGAAACCATTTAATTCATAATTATCCCGCATTCTAATATAATTAAGAGGTGGTAACATTGATTTATGACATCAATATATGGCATAAAATAAATAAATACATTTTATTTTGAAAGAATATTCGTCAAATAATTTACATACAGGGAGGCACCAGGAAATCTGGTCACAAAGTGGACACAGTGGACATGAGTGCGTGCGTCAACGTGTGTGTGTGTTTTGGAGAGGCAAACAGCAGCTCCTTGTCTTGCCCAAGCTGGACAGGGACACAGAAAACAGGTACAGGGCTAAAGCAGAGAGTGTGAAGGAGGGAGAAGGTGGGGAAGGAGACAGAGAGACGAGAGACAAAGTAAGCGGGACAGATAGGCAGAGAGAAAATACAGGGACTCAAAGAAAGCGAGAAAAAGAGACTGTAAGCAAGAGAGGGAATAGACAGAGGGCAGAGAGGGAGGAAGAAATGTCAGAGAGGAGAAATGGATGACCCATGAGACTTCAGACTCATGTTACAGTCTTTGTCGTTTATTCTTCAGTAGCAGCTTAAGCGCCCCCGCCTCTCTTTACAACACTGAGCCAGACATAAACCCATCATACACTCGGCCTGACTGAAGCCTACAGTAGCTGCATTCCTTCACCAGGCACTCCTTGTTCCCCCACACACACAAACTCACAGCAATTAGTCCACAAAAGAAGGATGTGCAATCAGAGGTTTGAGACCATTCCCCCTGCTGTTCTGTTTCTTTCTGCTGGCTTACCGACCTCCTTCGTAGCAGCCCCCTTACCATGCAGATCAACCTGGTCTCATAGAATAGATGTAACATAGTAAATGTAAATCTGGCACACTCAAATTAGCATGATATGTTACGTTTGGTATGGTTAGACAGATGTTTACTTAAGGCAAAAACAAAAGTATGGTGATTGGTTGGGGTGGATGGGTTGGCGTATAATGCAAACTTCTAACAACCAAAAAGGTTTAACCCTGACACCTAACCCGTAGCCTAGCTAATGTTGCCACCTAGCTAGTATTCATAACATACCATAAGTTTAGCAAATGTGTAATATCATATGAAATGTGATGGGCATCCACAAATGAATACATACTATACAAAACGTAGGATATAATACTAAATGGAGTGTCTCGGATTTACGTACAGAGTATTACGAAATGCTCTGAGACCAGGTTGTGCAGATAGAAGGCTCCAGGAGGTTTTCTACAGCTCCAGTAGAACAGCAAAGCGCGGGGGATTTCTGGACACAGCAGTTTACTCTCCAGGAGAAAGAGCATTCTGCTCCGTAAGTACACTGCACCATGAAATGAGATTCAGTGTTGTGGCAGATGAGCAAAGAGCAGAGAGGATTCTTGCTGTGGTACCGTATCACAAGAGTGTTGAGAAGTAATCTTCTGATGAGGAGCTCTGTTGTATATATGAACGGAGGTCGAATTAGGGCCCATTCCAGTAACACTCACTGAGCACCACTTCTTTACTTTCTTCACTTGAACTACTGATGTAATGGAGCCCTGGTCAAAGGCTGGATAAAGGTGGCAGATTTCCAACACGTTTTATTTCAGTTTTCCGTTCCTCTCAGAAGCTACAGATGTCTCGTAGAACGAGGACAGCCCCCCCCCCCCCTCTTCTGTCCACCACCATTGCTCTCTGTCCAACTCAATCAACACTGTGCAGTCTTAATCAAAATTGTTGATCAAAGCCACTCAAGATCAAGTCAGGTTTCTGATGCAAGAATCTGAATGTATGAGAATCAAACTGTTCAAAGATAATGACTTTGTAAACTTTCCTGCTTTGACTAGATGACAAAGAAAAGCGCAATAAGCCATCAATTTGTTTAAAGGAGATTTATAGCATTAACTGTGTGTGCATGGATGCCTGTCTGCTACTAAATATGTTCAGGGTATAGTTTGATCAAAGCAATATTCAGACAATAGTTCAAAGGCAGTGATTTTAAAACTTCTCCAAAGATTTCATTTGACCCAAACTTCATTCCGGTACCCCCTTAGATTCTTCTGTGTCTTCGTCGGGGCTATCGTAACCTAGGTAACTGGCAATAGGGAAGTGGGCCCAGTAGGTTCTGGCCAGGTCCTGGATCCGGTCGTAACCAGCCTGGGCAGTCAGCTCCTGCAACCAGCCTGTGAAGTCAGACGACCACAGGGCCCAGTTGGGCATTTCACGTTTTTCCCTGCCTAGGGACAAAATCAATCAGTCAAATTATACATTTTTTTTAACCCTTATTTAATTAGGCAAGTCAGTTAAGAACAGATCCTTATTTTCAATGACGGCCTAGGAACAGTTATAACAGTTATAACTGCCTTGTTCAGGGGCAGGACGACAGATTTTTACCTTGTCAGCTCGGGGATTTGATTTTCCAACCTTTCGGTTACTAGTCCAAAGCTCTAACAACTAGGCTACCCTGCTGCCCCAGGGTAGCCTAGTGGTTATCCTGCCGCCCCAGGGTAGCCTAGTGGTTACCCTGCCGCCCCAGGGTAGCCTGGTGGTTACCATGCCGCCCCAGGGTAGCCTAGTGGTTACCCTGGCGCCCCAGGGTAGCCTAGTGGTTACCCTGCCGCCCCAGGGTAGCCTAGTGGTTACCCTGCCGCCCCAGGGTAGCCTAGTGGTTACCCTGCAACCCCAGGGTAGCCTAGTGGTTACCCTGCCGCCCCAGGGTAGCCTAGTGGTTACCCTGCCGTCCCAGAGTAGGCTAGTGGTTACCCTGCCGTCCCAGGGTAGCCTAGTGGTTACCCTGCCGCCCCAGGGTAGCCTAGTGGTTACCCTGCCGCCCTATAATAAAACATATTCATCCATCCTTCTTTCTGGCTCACCTTTGCCTTCCTTTGTGGCAGTCTCTGTCTCTTCTGCTCCTGGATAAGACACAGTGAAGGGAAACGGAAAGAGTCAGACCTAAAGTTTAGTACTTTAGGACAGTATGGGTGACCGATCAGATCCTTTGTCAATAACTGGGCAAAAGATCAGAACTGGGTTGCCTGTGAAAAACACAGCCTATGAGTGGTATACTCAAAGGTGTTCACCTACCTGTGAAACTGAGGAATCCCAGGAGTATGAAGCAGACCAACATTGAGACACGCAGGCGATGCATGCTGTCAGACAAGGCTATCCAGAGATAGACAGAGGGACACAGAAACACTATTCAGTCGAACTGAATAGGCAGAGAGGCCAAGAGACACAGAAAAAACACATGCAGGCAGATATAGTAGCAAGAAAAAAAACTCAGTTTACCTTGAACTATCAAGTACTAATTTCTTCAAACCACCCAGAGAAAATAGAAACTGGAAGAAAGTTAAAGGTAGAAATAAATACAAAGGGAAAATACCTGTCTATTCCAATGTTGTTACCAAGCCAACAAGGGCTCGAGGGCTAGATTCAGTCTGTAGCGCAGAAGATCCACGTTGTTGCACAATTTAAATGGAAAGGTAATTTCCCATTGAGCTGACATACGCAGCGTTTACCGTGAATGCGGGAACATTGTCTTCAGGAATGGCCTTTTCCTCTTTATTCAGATTACAGCCTCTCGCTTTTGGTTATTTCAAAATGACATCTCCAAAATATCGCTATTTTTAAAACAAGCCATAGAAAATTGGTTGCGATTTCAGTTTAATCGGCCAGAAAAGACAGAACAAATATTACAACAAATATTATGGTTCAACTCAAATATACTAATTGATTAAAAAAAACTATTTTTTGGGAGAAAAACAAACAAATTATATATTCTTTGTAAATGATATCATAAATAAGACTGGTGGAGTTATATCACACATGCAGCTAACAAAAATATATGGAAGTGTCTGCTCTACCCAAAATTACAACCAACTGATTGCAGCATTACCACAAAAATAGAAGAAGGAATTGGAAGGTGGAGAAACTAAGAAACTTGCCTGTCGGCCCTGCATTAAAGACCAAAATTGGTTAAAGTAAATTCTGATAAATGAACAAGTATACCCATTTCATTTAAGGACCAAAACATTGACAGCTGTGACATACAGATTGCAAAATAGTTGGGAAGAGATTTTCGATGTACCATTTCCATGGCACATGGTTTATGAACTGATACACAAAATTTGTTTACTACTATTTGTTTACTCAAAACTTTGTTTACTATTTAAATTATTATACAAAATTCTTTCAACCAATATGATGTCATATATATGGGGGACACAACCATCCCAGCTCTGCAGATTTTGCTGCGAAGAGACTCATTAGATCATTTGTTTTGGTACTGTCCATATGTAGCTGTTTTTGGTCGCAGGTTCAGGAATGGCTGAAGAATTGCAACATTTACCTGGAGTTAACTCTGCAAATTGCACTGCTGGGTGATCGGAAAAGTAAGATCGATCAATAGTCAATCGATCAATAGTATAATAATACTCTTAGTAAAAATGTTCATCTTTAATTTACAATTTGTAGAAACTATGAGAATAGAAAGGTTCAGAACTTTTGTGAAACATCACAGCACAGTTGAAATATAGATGGATGGTCTTTAGAGACAGATGGGAGGGGTTGAGGGTAGCAGAAGGATGGGACTGGATGGTCTTTAGAGATAGATGGGAGGGGTTGAGGGTAGCAGAAGGATGGGACTGGATGGTCTTTAGAGATAGATGGGAGGGGTTGAGGGTAGCAGAAGGATGGGACTGGATGGTCTTTAGAGATAGATGGGAGGGGTTGAGGGTAGCAGAAGGATGGGACTGGATGGTCTTTAGAGATAGATGGGAGGGGTTGAGGGTAGCAGAAGGATGGGACTAAAAACAAACAAAAGATAACTATTGTCAAATGCACTGTGTGTGTAAAATGTATATAGTATGAATAAGCTGAAAGTAAAAGCCTAATTGTTGTTGTTCATTAGTTTACTCCAATTAGGGGAGGGGAAAATAATAAAGGAAAATACATTTCAAAGCAATATATATTTAAAATAACATATATATTTATAAAAAATATACATATATGGGGGATTGTAAAAGATGCAGACAATCACATTCATAGAAGCCACAATCTATTTGCAATATTAAAGCTGATCCACCCCCTAAAATAAATATTTGAAAAATTATACAAACATGCAGTATCCACCAACGCAGGAACATTGCCTTTAAATCTAAATTGCGCCACAGCGTAGATCTTCCACGCTACGGATTGAATCTAATCCCTAGTCTAGAGTACACTACCTAACCAACCAATGTAGAGAAAAAGACATTTGTACTAGAAATATGAAATATCAGGTAGAAAACCTTACCTGATTGAGATGACTGAGCCAAGGAGTTTTTGTCTGTATTGACCACAGAAAACTACAGCTACCTTCTCCTCTTTGATTGTACTGTAGTCTGCACCCGTTGAACGGTCCCTGTCCGGTGCTCTGGGGTTTCTGTCCATCTTCAGGTGAGGAGGAGACTGAAGAAGGGCAGACATATTTGTTTTTCACACTTCCTCTCTGTATGTCTGACCTCCACCACAACATACTTCACTGGATCTCTCACACACCTTACACACCCGCACACACACAGTGATCTATGATACAAACTCTTTATTACCTGACTCTAGGCATAATGCTGACAACACTGCATTTGCAACGTTAGTAGACTACAGCATCAACCATGCATTACTATTAATGCTGACCAAACTGTGGTTTACCGTCAAGGAAATCTATCGTGAAGAATAAACATTTGGCACTGAGCATCAAATTCAGTGTACCACCTCAGGGTTAAACATATCTGTTTGGAAAGAACAGGAAGGGAGATGGAGAGAGGGAGAAAAATATAGACAGGCGGAAAAGGCAGCCAGGGGGGAAATAGAGACAGACATGAGAGAGAGAGCTGTGAGAGACCAGTACACAGCCAGTCCAGAACTCTTCACACTTTGTATCCAGACAGCAGCCGGCTGCAGTATTTTAATATTTAACAGATTTATTGTGGGGAAAGAGAAAGAGCCCACAGAGTGGATGAGACACAGAGACCAGACAGACAAACAGAGACTGGCACGGGTTATGAGAGAGCATCCTGTCATTTCTCTCTTCCATCTGTTATTCTCTTTGGGGGAGGCTAGCACCAGGATGTAAGCCTGAGACTGAGACTGAGCTACTGTTCTGATGTTTAGACCAAGTTTGGGTAAACTTCCCCTGCCAGGGCTGATGGGTTGCTGCCTTTTACTCCAGCCAAGCAGTACTGATCAAGCAGTACTAATCAAGCAGTACTAATCAAGACGTACTAATCAATCAGTACTAATGATGGTACTAATCAAGTCTTCATTCAAGGCTTTGAGTGCTTGGCTGGTGTTAAAATTGGTGTTTAATAACCATTTAATATTTAATTGAATTGTTTATTCAGGCTTTGAGACACATCACAAGAGGTGTGTGTTTGTGAGAAAGTAGATAGAAAAAGAGAGCGAGAGGGTGTACTGTACATATGTGTAAAAGAGATGGGGAGTATGTACTGTGTGTGTGTGTGTGTGTGTGTGTGTGTGTGTGTGTGTGTGTGTGTGTGTGTGTGTGTGTGTGTGTGTGTGTGTGTGTGTGTGTGTGTGTGTGTGTGTGTGTGTGTGTGTGTGTGTGTGTGTGTGTGTGTTAGTGTAAAAAGCTTTTTCATCCTTGAGAGGGGAGTGGAATTATGTACAGAGATGGAGAAACCCTTCTATATGAAGAGCGTCCTCTCACTGGCAACTTCACACACACAATGATCTGACACCTTCACAAACACAATGAGATGAAACAGCCTGGTCTTATAGACTAGAAATAATTAGATGTACCTAGGCAAATTAGAGAGATATGTTATGTTTGGTATGGGTATATAAGACAGATGGTTACTTAAGGCAAAAACAAAAGTAGAGTGGTTTTTCGGGGTGGATGGATGTGCATTTAACGCGAATGTCTAGCAACGCAAAGGTTGTGTGTTCAAATCTCATCACGGACAACTATAGCATTTTAGCTAATTAGCAACTTGCAACTACTTAGCATGTTAGCTAGCCCTTCCCCTAACCTTAACCCCCTAGCCAAGCTAACGTTAGCCAGCTAGCTCATTTTAGCCACCTAGCTAGAAATCGTAACATATCATACTACATGTAGCAAATCCGAAACATATAGTACGCTTTTCAAATTCATAACATATTGTACGCTTTAAAATTCGTAACATATAATACAACTTGTAATTCGTAGCATAACATACGAGATGGGTGATGGACATCCATAAATGATGCATACAAAACGTAATATATCATGCTAATGGATACAGGACTGTTTTGCTGGCACAGACTGGAATATGTTCCGGGATTCCTCCGATGGCATTGAGGAGTACACCACATCAGTCATTGGCTTCATCAATCAGTGCTTCGATTACGTCGTCCCCAGAGTGACCGTACGTACATACCCCAACCAGAAAACATGGATTACAGGCAGCATCCGCACTGAGATAAAGGCTAGAGCTGCAGCTTTCAAGGAGCGTTACTGGGCTTGTGCCCAGTGACACAAGCCTACCAGACATGTTAAACCACTTTGATGCTCATTTCAAAGCAAGTAACACTGCAACCTGCATGAGAGCACCAGCTGTTCCAGAAGACTGTGTGATCCCGCTCTCCGTAGCCATTGTAAGTAAGACCTTTAAACGGGTCAACATTCAAAAGGCCGCAGGACCAGATGGATTACCAGGACATGTACTGCGAGCATGTGCTGACCAACTGGCAAGTGTCTTCACTCACATTTTCAACCTCTCCCTGTCAAAGTCTGTAATACCAACATCTTTTAAGCAGACCACCATAGTGCCTGTGCCCAAGAAGAATCACTGCCACTGTGAAAGATTTAAAAAAATCAGTAACAATAATTTCACGTATGAGCCCTGTATCAACATGTAAAATAAACAGATATGTATAGAGTACAGAGAATATAATCACTACGGTGAAGTGGTGAAGGGCTGTTCCATTCCATGTTTATGTCAAATACATTTAAGAAATATATCACACGCACACGCACACACACACACAGAGTGTACTTTACACATTTCATTACAGATTATATTTTTATATATTGCAAATAAAATAAGAAAATCTTTAAAAAAATCTCAAATGAATAATATTTGATATGATTCATTTCAAACAATGACATTAGCATTAGAACTTACCGATCCAGCATGGCATCCTCGCCATGCAGAAACATGTCTTCCACCTGGGAGTCAAAACTAGCTTCGCTGAAAGATTCATCTTCCTGAAGCAACTCGGTCTCGCTGTATCTATCTATTTCCTCTGTAATTTGGGTTAAATCTGTATACCTAGCTTTTCCTGATTTCTTCGCCATAATTTAAATATATAAACTTGTTGAAAATGCTATTGAATGTGTACTGCTATGCATAACACCCGTGGCTCCGTCAAGTAGGATTTGCAATGGCGAATGAACCTCTTTTACGCCAGAGTTTACGACAAAGGCTGGTCTTCAAACGTATAACCATTACATATTGCCGTTTACCTCAGCTCATTGGCTATATCCCAGGCTAGATTTCAAGATGATCAGTGGTCATTGGGCCAAAATACAGTCAATCAACGATAGACCGGTCCTACCATTGGTGCGCAATGAGGTTATTGATTGGCGTCTTCAAATCGGTTTGTTTCAGTCAATATGTCCCGGGAAAAGAACCATCAAGAATGGTTGTGTTAGTAACAACCAGAGGATTGCAATGAAACCAACCATGACTGGATAAACGTTTGTTTAGTGTGTGTAATTACCACGAACGCTTTGTCCAAAGTTGAATGAGATGGAAATCACAACGCAACCGGTTTACAAATGTTTCGTGTTAGGCTATAAACATTTATTTTATCAAACAAAACGTACATTCATGTGTAGTTAGGACACTTGGCATTGCCACCAGAGGAAGATCTTCAATAGTAAGCAATTTATTTTATTGTTATTTCTGACTTTCATGACGCTAATGCTTGGTTGGAAAATGCTAGTAATACTTGTGTGTGTGTGGCGCCGTCCTCAGAAAATAGCATGTTTGCTTTCGCAGTAAAGCCTTTTTGAAATCTGACACAGCGGCTGGAATAATAAAACGTTCATCTTTTAAATTATGTAAGATACATGTATTTACAAGAATGTTTACTATAACAAATGGTGTATTTAAAATGTTAGATCTCTGCAGTGTCACCGGATTTTGGTCTGGTGGGACGTTAGCACCTCACCTACCCTAGAGAGGTTGAGAATGGCTGGAACGGAACGAATGGAAATGGCATCAAACACATGGGAATGACGTCCCTCATTCTACTCCAGCCATTACCACTAGCCTGTCAGGGCCTGTATGGTTTGTGTGTGTCCAGCCCACTCCCCCTGACCTAATCTAAAGTAGCAGGTGTAAAAAGACGCCTGAGTGGAGTTTCCACATCCGGTTTTCAGCATAAAAGGAAGCTAGGTTGAAGATAGCTGTATCCTTGAAAACCAGATGAATCCGGTTGTTGGCATCTCTGCTAAGGGTGCTCCTCACCAGACAGACACGGTGTGATGTTTGCCACTGGTCAATCAAAAGGCTGAAGGATTTACTCAATGTAATGTGAACAGCTGGCCAAGCCATTCCCTGAGATAAAGCTGGAAGGACTAACACCCTCCCTTACTCAGCAGAGACCCTGCTCCACACTGCAGCAAAAACACTAGACTGCCCATTCCTCTCTGCATCATAGTCACACACATCTCCACCTCTCACAGGAAACCACATCTGTCATTAACTCCATTAGACAGGTCCTTCCCAACAGATCACACATTCATCAGGGTTATCAAAGCCTGGCTGTCTCTCAGAGACTAGAGTATAGGACTTTCTGTCATTAATGTCCTTAGTGCTTTACCCTTCACCACCACCATGCTATCTAATGCATTGGTCATGTTTCTACACCAGCAGACATTAAGGTAGTAAGATAATAGTGACGTTTAGACATGTTACATAGGCATGCATTCACAGTGCATCTCTTTGAGCTAGAGGACCAGCGCCCTCTAAAGGAGATCTGGGGGTAGGGGACAATATATCATATCTTCCGCTCTTATTTCCTACCTTCTACCATCTTCTCATCTAGACTCTTCTCTCTTCCCCTCTTTGTTTATCATTCCTGCCCTCCTCCTCTCCTCTTCTCTCATCCCCTTCCATCTCACTCATCCTCTACTTCCCTGCCCCCTATCAGCTCTCCTTCTACCATCCTCTCATCATCTCCCCCCCTGCCCTAGCACACATCTCCTGATTCCATCATCCTCTCCCCCACTTTCTCTTAACAGGGGGATTTACCTGCTGTGATACAGTTGATACAGTGATACAGTTGTTACCAGAAATATTTTGAAAGAAAGCTACAATTTCACACCATGTTATTGACTACCAACACACACTTAGGCCAAGATTCAATCAGATAAAGTGTTAACAGGTGATAGAAGACACCCACATACAAGGCTGGCCTACTCATTAGGCAAGATTAGGCCGCCGCCTGTGGTTGCAGATTAACAAGGGCGGCATTTACTGAGCTAAACTGACCAAGATGCACCTCCAACAACACATAAAACCTCACATACTTCTGCCCAAAAACAATGACAATTTCTCTCAACCTGTGGCATATGGGCTTTTTAGGTGAGAGCTGATGCAGCCCTGTGATAAACAGTGCCCACTTTGTGAAAGCCAATATTTGGCTTGTCATTTCCCAGCATGCCTCTCTATCGGAGGCAACACTGTGGCGCTCCACCAACGTTCCATCAACAAAAAGATCTAACATAAACCATGTAGCAGATAAAGTCAGGGTAAAACATTCACAATCATTAAAACTAGGCTGTATGTGGCAGGGTCTACAGCCAATCACGGATTACAAAGGGAAAACCAGCCATGTCGCAGACACCGACGTCTTTCTCCCGGACAAGCTAAACACCTTAATTCACCTGCTTTGAGGATAACACAGTGCCACCAATGCGGTCCACTCCCAAGGACCGTGGGCTCTCGTTCTCAGTGGCTGACGTAAGACATTCAAGCGTGTTAACCCTCGCAAGGCTGCCGGTCCAGACTATATCCCTAGCTGCGTCCTCAAAGCATGCACAGACCAACTGGCTGGAGTGTTAATGTACATATTCAATCTTTCCCTGTCCCAGTCTGTTGTCCCCACTTGCTTCAAGATGTCCACCAAGGTAACTGAACTAAATGACTATCGCCCCGTAGCACTCAATTCTGTCATTATGAAGTGCTTTGAGAGACTAGTTAAGGATCATATCACTTCTCCCTAAACTGACACCCTAGACCCACTTCAATTTGTATACCGCCCCAATAGAGCCACAGATAATGCAATCGCCATCTCACTGCACACTGCCCTATCCCATCTGGACAAGAGGAAGACCTTCATTCAAGAATGCTGTTCATTGACTACAGCTCAGCCTTCAACACCATAGTACCCTCCAAGCGTATCATTAAGCTCGGAGCCCTGGATCTGAACCCCGCCCTGTGCAACTGGGTCGTGGACTTCCTGACGGGCCTCCTCCAGGTGGAGAAGGTAGGAAACAACACCTCCACTACACAGGGGCCCCACAAGGGTGCATGCTCAGTCCCCTCCTGTACTCCCTGTTCACCCATGACTGCGTGGCCATGCAGGCCTCCAACTCAGTCATCACGTTTCCAGACGACACAACAGTAGTAGGCCTGATTACCAACAATGATGATATAGCCTACAGGGAGGTGAGGGCCCTGGCAGAGTGGTGCCAGGAAAATAACCTCCCCCTCAACAAAACAAAGGAGCTGATCGTGAACTTGAGGAGACAACAGAGAGAGCACGCCTCTATTCACATCGACAGGACCGCAGTGGAGGTGTGATAGTTCCTCGGGATACACATCACTGACAAACAGTCTCCAGTGAAAGTTGGTAACAGATTTCTCTTTCCATTCACCACTGTCTGGAGGCTGGAAATATGTTTACCACATAGATTGGCACTCATAAAACTCTATTTGAGGCAACACCTCAGTTAGCACGGAATGATGCCGACGCCTTTTGGACTTAAAAAAAATAAGACTTTGCCTTGATTTCCACGGACGTTGGCTTTTAGTCCAACCCTGGCTTGATTTGGTGCAAAACATAGACGTCTATTCAACTTTCATTCAGAACCAAAAATGTACCGGATTTCAACATACAGAAAATACGTATTTTCAACATCTTTAAAATAGATCTTTTCAGCTTTCATTCAGAACCGAAAATGAACCTTATTTCAATGTCCGGGAAAATACATATTTTCAGATTTTATTCAGAACCTAAAATGAACGTAACTTCAACGTCGTCAAAAATACATATTTTATTTTAAACGTAATTTTCTTACTGGGACTATTCTAATTTTGTCAGGGGCAGCAATTTATTTGATCTTGCCTAGGGCGGTAGAACAGCCACTGCCCTGCCTACATAGCGGATGTTTTGGCGGTGTGGGAGGTATAACTGTATAACAATGAGCAGCTGCTCTTGCGATCATTGTCAAGAAGCCGTACCCACCCCATTCGTGTTAGAAGTTCAGAACGAGAATATGTAGGCTATATTGAATAATTACACTTAAATTGAAAAATCATTAAAAACAAAAATGATGATTTATATCATTTTAATGGAGGTGTAGATTACATCTCACATTCCAGTGTTCGAACTGGAAGTGCGAATCGTGGAGTCAGCTTTACGTATAATGACAGGAGCCGCTTGTGGATTTGACAGCTCTAACGCAGTTCCACCTCTGACACCATCAAAACAACCACTATGCAGATGTTGGCTAAAGTGGATCTGATTGAATCGAGCCCTTAATCCATGTCTGACAAGGTTGTCATTGTGTGTGTCAGTGTAGGACAAATCAGACGTCTGTTTACGCTTTCACAATCATCTGAATCATTTGTACAGACTGTCTGTGAGGGATCTATTAATGATATACTCTGATCAGATTGAGATAAGCCAGTCGATCCAGTTCAATCAATCTGTCAAACTGCATGGTGACAGCTAGGTGTCATCAGACCTGTGGCAGATGGTGTTAACCAATGATGGATCGAGACGAAATGAAGTAAAAGCTGGTGAAGCAACAGCTGTGCTGGAATGCAAACGCAATAGGTATCAGTTCTGATGGTATGGAGCAGCAGAATGAGGGTCAAGGACGGGAATGGTCAGTACTGGAAAGACATAGTATGAAGAGAGATCATGATACAGAAAGCAGTGGAGCATCTAGTAAAGAAAGCATAAAGAGAGCCAAGGTATGAATCAAGAGTAATGTGTTGGAGTGGAAATAGTGAGTGTTTGATGAGACCACAGGGCCTCACACCCTATCTGACTAACTAATGCCATGGAGAAAGAGGTAGGTGAAGTGAAATTAGCTCAGTTCATTGAAAATCGTAGATTGTTCATGTTTTGTGGTAGCCAGGTTCAGCAAGAGAAGATTCTGAAAATGGAAAAGCTTACACGGGGAGAAGATTAAAGGCCATGTACGTGGTGATTATACAAGATTGAGGGGAGTCGTGACTGAGGTCCCAATGTCCATAGACAATAAAAATCATGTGAAGGGAGGAAGAGTGATTGAGGCCACACACTGGACACAATGAATAAAGTTGACTTCATAGCTTTTATTGGTAAGGTTATCAATACAACGACTCGGGTTCTGGAAAGCAGAATTGCTAGGTTGAAGGTTATTGTGGAGACAGCAAGAGAGATATTGGTGGTAAGGTGTTACTGTTGAAATTGTTGACATGCTGAACAATCCTAAGGGTGGAGTGTTTCAGCATGATATAGATAACATTTAACGGGGTTGGGGGAGGGTTTGGTAGATGTTAGTAGGGATTTATGTGGTTTTCATGGTAGTACAGAATTCGCCAGCTCATGATTGATCGTACATTCCAGCACAGTACTTAAACGATTGTTTGCAGACCGCCATGATATCAAAGACGACAACAACGCTCAGTCATCTCCTCTGGCCTGAGTCACTCAGCAGCCAGACTGCATTTAAAAACAGCCAGCCGGACTGTATTTAAAACAGCCAGACAGTTCTATGATTAACTATAGTGTAGAATAATAACATCCACTCCCAGAGACCAGCAGCAATTACCACTTGTCTCACGATGCAGCATCAGAGACAGAAAGGGCAGGCGGCTTATGATTTGAGTTATTCTGCAAAAACTTTTATTGAACATACGCATTTCAATTCTCATCACATGATCAGTGGTACAGTACCATAGGTTGGATCAAAACGATTCGTATATGCACATCTTCTGAATATATACATACAGTGGGAACAAGAATTAAATAACAATGCTCAATGACATTCAGATATATTATATCTAATAAAAGCGGAGAACCCCATGACCGATACGTAGCAAGAAGTATATAAAAACCAAAAAAGCATATTACTTTTGAATTAGTGTCATCCATCAACTACATTTACATATTGAGAGTAGAACGCCTGAAGACATGATTTCATTGGAAAACAGCACTAGGGCCAATGAATACAGTAAGGGCTCAATTCATATAGAGGAAGTTCAGCGTTAAAGCGTGATTTCAATTGAAAGAATATGTTCCCGCATTAGCGGAGACTGTAAACACTGCATCTTGTCAGCTCAAATCAGAAATGACCTTTACATCTCTAGTGTTCAATCTGTAATGCTTCAGTCATCCAGATTGAATCGAGAACTAAGTGTAGAATAGAGCGGGAGCCAATAGAACAGTGCAATTAGTGTACAGCAGTAGCCAATCAAATAGCAGTAGTGTAGAGCTGGGGCCAATAGAAAAACAGAACAATAAGTGTAGTGCCAATAGAAAAGCAATACAGTAAGCAGGTGGCACATTGACAGTATCTCTCTCTCGAAGTTGAGTTCCGAGGAGGATGAAGGTGGAGAAAGAGATGGATAGACGAGGATGAAGGTGGAGGAAGAGATGGATAGACGAGGATGAAGGTGGAGGAAGAGATGGATAGACGAGGATGAAGGTGGAGGAAGAGATGGATAGACGAGGATGAAGGTGGAGGAAGAGATGGATAGACGAGGATGAAGGTAGAGGAAGAGATGGATAGATGAGGATGAAGGTGGAGGAAGATATGTATAGATGAGGATTAGGCAAAAGGAAGAAGAACAAATCTAAAGAGTGTTTACAGTGGTCCCTTAGTGAACTAGAAATCATCAGAACCTCTGGAGAGGGTTTACATTTCAAATGTTTTTTTTTTAAACTAACAAAGGAAACAGAACCAATACGAACTATGTGACTGGGCTAAAACAGACAGTAAGGTCTCTCCCCAAGTTCAGCATGTTGAGGATAGCTGGGGTTCGGGCAGCGGTTTGACCAGGTAGAGCTTGTCTCCTTGTTCACTGGTGAAGATGGGGGCTTTCTTGTAGTGTTCCACCAGTTCATCTATGGAGCTGAACTTGCGCTGGCCGATACAGTAGACCTCCTCTGAACACTGCACCTTGAAGTGCTTGTTCTTCCCAGGCGCCTTCAGAGACACAGAGAAATCACTGGGCTAGAGGGAGAAGGATGGAGAGAGCGAGAGTCAGTTCACTTACACAACATAGATGAAACATCTCCAACAAACACTCTACTAACTATCCACCAGCAGAGGGCACTATGACTTCATTTATAAATCACAGGTGAATAGCTGTTCATGTGTGCAGATACTGTATATCTCCTATCCTCCAATTTAGTATTTTATCCTTGGGAAGATCTCAATTGCATACTCCTCACGTCCTCTCTCCCCATCACCTCCTCAAAACCCATTGGAGGTGGTGGTCAATGAGGGGCATGAGGAGTATGCAATTGAGATCTTCCCCTTCCCACAGGGCAGTGTTTGGGAAACTCTGGTCTATCTCTTCTCACACACTCCTACCTCCTTCCCTAATCCCTCCCCTTCCTTCATCCTCTCCTCCCCCACTCACCGATGACTCGCTGTCACGTATGAGGAAATCCCCCTCCTGTCCTCTCTCGTTGAGGACCAGCTCTGCTTGGTGTCTGGTCACCCCTCCGTAGTACCAGTCCCTGCCTGCAAACTTGCCCTCGCACGCCGGGGCCATGTGGCCGATCTGTGGGGAACCGGGGGGCGACAGCGGAAGGGCGGGGAGCCCGGGAGGCCCGTTGGTGTCATTCAGCACCAGCACGTAGTTTTTGGGCACCAGGCCCACCAGACCGCGGGTGTTCCGGCAGCGCCACCACTCTGGGTCGTTCTCAGGTTTCTCAACAACCTCCATCACCTCTCCTTTCTCAAAGTTCAGCTCCTCCTCCGTCACTGAGCTGAACGGGTACAGAGTCTGGACCAGCTGGAGCGCACCACTGCCCTCGCCACCCCGGCTGCCACCCCGGCTGCCACCACCTCCCGCCCGCCCGTTGGTCATCGTGGCCTCCCTGCCCCTCCCTGGGGAGTCCCTTCCGCCTCTACTCCCTTCACCCTCTGAGGGGTCCTCGAGGACATAGTTGGAGGGGAACCAGCCCACACGGCCCCCCTGGCTGCCCCGCCACCAACCGTCACTGCACTTCTCCATCACCGTGACCCAGGACCCCTTGGCTAGGGTCAGCTCATCCTCGCGCTCCGCCACGTACGAGAACTTGACCACAGCCAGGATGTTGAGGTCGTAGACCCGCTCGGCCACTCCTCGGCCACTCCCATTGGAGGGGTACTCCGCATCTGTGCTGGGCGTAGGGGAGGCGTCACTGGCACTCTGCTTCCTTCTGCCCTTACCCAGTCCTGAGACAGAGACAAAGACAGAAATCACTACATCAGTATGATAAGCTAACCTACCATGACATTTCATTTTATTTTAGAGAACCAGTCAAAGACAACATGTTTGGTGTTGCAAGTGGATTGAATAAAAAGTACTGTGGATTTCTTCTAGTTGGCAGTATTGGCAGCGACTGGTACTACAACACTTGTATAACCAGATACTAAGTAAGGAATAATTAACAAGGGGTTATGCGTCTTATGGAACATAATAAACAACTAGGAGTTGCATAGAGCCCCAAGCTGATTATCCCTTTTATACCATGGCTATAATTCAACACAGTTGCCTCTAGAAATGTGTTCAACATCCACTGAAGTAGCTAGCAAGTTAACTAGAAAGCTACAGTAGTTGCCTTGGTAACCAAACACAGACTTGCTAGTTTAGCTAACCAAACCACAATGCCAATGTTTTCAATTTGACTTGCTTGAAAAGCAGCTCAAACATGGAAGAATGAACTACAGACAGTGAATTATATCGTGCGTTATAGGGAATTAAACAACGGGTGGATCTAATCCGGGATGCTGATTGGTTAAAACCGCATTCCAGCCTGTGTCTATTCCACCTGTTGTGAAATCGTTAGATTACTTGTTAGATATTGCTGAATTGTCAGAACTAGAAGCATAAGCATTTCACTACACTTGCATTAACATCTGCTAACCATGTGTATGTGACCAATACAATTTGATTTGAAGTGACAACCGGTTAAAGCTATGCCTATTTACTCTGATCCATCTGACTGTGCAATCCACTGGTTCATCAGCCCAGCCATACAATTTATAAACTTGTTCTCTAATGTAAAAACCATCTAGACATTTTCTCCCATTTCTTTTAGACTGGCAACTGGTTTTCAATAGCAATTTGCATAAACCTTGCTGTCGGTCTTTGACATTTCCAACATTGAATTTCAATATTGAAACAATCTCCTGCTGTCCAATAGTAATGAACGTGTAGGGGTCTGGAGTCGGGACAGACAGTTTTTCTCAGCCAGTCGAAATCACGAATAGGCATCATTTAAGGACATATACGAAATAAATTTCAATGGAAAACAGATCAAACGAAACTAAATGCAGCTTGTCTTTCCTGCTTCAGTTTGAAGTGATTGTGTTAGTTGTGTTGTTGGCTAGCTCCTCTGAACAACAGTGTCCTGACGAGAGAACACATTTTCCATGCCAGGTGAAATCGCTCATCATTAGCTCATTCTTATGGATGTATCCAAATAAATGTCACTAGAAAACAGCTTAAACATGCAGCTACTTTGCTGTTATTCTGGCTGCGGTGTTTAACGTGACTAAGTTAGCCGTAGTTGGGTAGCTAGCAAGCAAGGTATAAGAACGTCGCCAGCCAGTATGACAATAGAACATTTAGGATGAACGACTGGGTTCGCATCCATAGATGGTTCGGTTGCCAGAGACTGATAGAACGAACGACCAGCCGGCTTGGTTAGCAACCCTAGATTTGTGTCAGGACTTTATTTTTAAGAAGGATGAAATAGTATGAATAAATTAATCTAAATAAAAAATATAATGAAAATATGTCAATCATTATCTGAATATGTTGGTAATCCGTTCTATTTAAGTGATAATGCCCTCGATTAACCCCATGCCAATATATCCGCCAAACACCCTCAGGCTAATCAGAAACGAGTATTCAACAATGCCATGATATAAACATCTTTCATATCCACAACCGAAAACACATATAACTCCAGTGGTACTGAGAAAGTAAATAAGACAGAAGGAGCCGAAGCTGATTCAGGACACTGGGAGACAAGGCAGGGGTTGGGGCACTAAATGGAGACTTCAGGCTGCACTCTGGGCCCAGTTGGGGAGTAAACACTTAAGATAGAGGACAAAACAAACACATACAGGTAACTGCCAGAATAAAGGAAACACCAACAGTGTCTTATAATAGGGCACCATGAGCCAGAACAGCTTCAAACTCATGTTCACAATCACATGCACGTGCATACAAGATTGTACACACATGCACTACATACAGTAATTCTCTCAAACTCTCACTCAGTGGGGCTAACACACACACACACAACTGCTAGTGTGTGTGTGTCACAACTCCCATCTCATTAAACCAGGCATTCAGCACCACCGACATGCTCTAGCTCAGCTAACCAAGTCCCCTCAAAAAGCTGAAAATAGTACATTCGAGCTGGGGAGGAGAGTGGAGCAGACAGCCTGGTGCATGGCTCTGCTGTGGTACTGACAGGCAGGCAAGGGATCAAAGCTGCCTCTACACCTACCCATCTCCTCTCCCTGCCTCCATCTCCTGCACAACGAAGACAGCAAGCGCTCTCCTGTCTCCTCCATGTTGATTATTTACCTGTTGTAACCCATGTTGAGCGCTAGCTAGGGCCAACTAAAAGTTGTTCTGATGCTTTCAGTTGTCACACCTAGGGAGATGGGTGACTGACATACAGATGACTAATGGCTCCGGTGGTTGGATGCTGGGCAGACAGGCCCCATCAGGGCAGCTCTTACTGTACAAACCAATTACATCTTAAATAAAAGTCACCAAACATACTTTAGTTCTTCTGTTAGTTATGCAGTAAGTACAATTAGATTCCACTGCAAACACACATTCCCAATGCTGCAATTTGTTTAGTCACAACACAGGGAAAAGTGACAACTGTGTGTGTTTGTGTTGCAGTGTAGAGCCAGGTCACAGCTCTGTCGATGACAGCTAACTCAGAAAGTTATTGGGTTCACACAGAGTGGCACTAAACTTTCCTCCTGCTTTGTTGTGCGAGAGAGAAATGGGTGAGGAGAGGTGGAGGGAGGAGGCTCCCTTGGCAGCTGTTACTAACACACAGAAGACCAGACATCACAGGACAGAACTCACAGAAAAGAAGGGCGGCGTGAGAAAGAGTGAGAAAGAGAGCGAGAGAGAAAAAGAGAAAGAGAAACAGAAAGAGGGCAAGATCGAGGGGAAAAAAGACAGACAGAAGGGGATGACAAATGCAAACAGGACAGGAATATTGAACAGACCACAATGTTTAAAAGAAGAGTCAAGGTCCATGTACAACAAGCTACTGAGGAGTGGCTTCTGTCTGGCCACTCTACCATAAAGGACTGATTGGTGAAGTGCTGCAGAGATGGTTGTCCTTCTGTTCTCCAATGTCCAGAGGAAATCTGTGACCAAGGCCCTTCTAGCCTGATTGGTCAATTTGGCCGGGCGGCCAGCTATAATTATTTTTATTCAACTAGGCAAGTCAGTTAAGAACAAATTCTTATTTACAATGACGGCCTACCCTGGACAAACCCGGACGACGCTGGGCCAATTATGTGTCGCCCTATGGGAATCCCAGTCATGGCCGGATGTGATGCAGCTGGGATGCAGTGTCTTAGACCACTGCACCACTCTGGAGCCAAGAGAGTCTTGGTGGTTCCAAACTTCTTCAATTTAAGAATGATGGAGGCCACTGTGTTCTTGGGGACCTTCAATGCTGTAGAAATGTTTTGGTACCCTTCCCCAGATCTGTACCCACGACACAATCCTGGACAATTCCTTCAACCTCATGGCTTTGTTTTTGCTCTGACATGCACTGTCAACAGTTGACAGATCATGTCCAATCAATTGAATTTACCCCAGGTGGACTTCAATCAAGTTGTAGAAAGATCTCAAGGATGATCAATTTGAACAGGATGCACCAGACAGAACTCAATTTTGAGTCTCAGTGCAAAGGGTCTGAATACTTATGTAATTAACCTCTCTGCGCACGGAACCCGGTAACGGGATGATATTCGACAACATACAGTGATCGCTACATAAATAGTCATATTAAACATTCATGAAAATACAAGTGTCTCACATGGGTCGAAAGCCTAGAATCTTGCTTATATATCAATCAGTATGGCAACTAAGTCAGGGAAAGCTAAATCTAAGTCTAGATATACAGATGTACACACAATTTTAGAAGAAAATGATCGAGGACGATTCAATTAGCGATTCCCAAATGGAGGAATATTTTTTGAACGGAGAGGACATCGTTTTTGACTGGTAAGTTCTTCTCATGCTAATGCCGTTGTTTGAAATTAATAATATAAAATATTATTTGTGAAATGAAATATCCTATTTGAGGCTGTTGAGGGGAGGGCAGGCCCACAACAATGGCCAAAGTGAAATGGAGACAATAGATCTAGCTGAAATGTCATAATATAAAAGAGAGAGTAGATCAGCAGGTCATAATAATATATTCAACTTTATGTTCCCTGTACTCTCTCTATATATCTGTTTATTATACCTGTTGATACAGGGCTCATATGTGAAACTATTCTAACTGAACATTTTCTTTCACAGTGACACTGACTTCGAATGGGAGCCCCAGTGCCAAGCCCCCAGTGCCAACACAAGTGCCCAAATTTATTTCTGCAGGCATGGATGTGCTATGGCACCTGGCATCAGCAGCATAATATTGTGTCGAGGACTGAGGGTCTTCCAAATATTGAAAGTGTTATTGAGTAAATGTATATATTTTTTTCTTCACGTTTTTTTCTCCATTTTTTGGGGTGGTGTGTTGGTATTTTGTATATAGTTATTCCATTCAAAATGTATAACTTCACCAATTTGGCCACTTGGGTACATTTGGGCTACTTGTGTGGGACACCTGGGTGACTTCATGATAAATGTCATGTAGCACACTCATTTTGGAAGTTATCATTCTGAAACTTTGCACAGGTACTGTTGCCCTGTTATGTTTTCCACTGAAATTGTCCCCATCATCCTATCTGAATGTTTGTTTTATCTTGTTCATTTTAAAGATAATACAATGAAAAAAAAATGTTTTTTTTCATTGTATTATCTAAACCAGATCTATTGTGTTATATTCTCCTACATTCAATTCACATTTACACAAACTTCAGAGTGTTGTCTTTCAAATGGTACCAAGAATATGCATATCCTTGGTCCTGTGCCTGAGCTACAGGCTATTAGATTTGGGTATGTCTTCAGGCAGGGGGGGGGGGTAGCTCTAAGAGGTTTTAAGGTATTTCTGTATTTTATTTTTCGCTTTGTCATTATGGATATTGTGTGTAGATTGCTGAGGATTTTTTATTTATTATTTTTTTAAACGATTTTAGAAATAGGCTGTAACATAATACAAATTTGAAAAAGTAAAGGGGTCTGAATACTTTCCAAGGGCACTGTATGCTAATCTGATTGGGTAACACTAGAATACGCAAAAATATCTTTCAAAAGGAACACAACAGCATTTTCATTATTTATGTTACTCTTCAATTTGAGAGTAAAGTGTTTTAGAAACCTCGCTACTATTTAGAACACGGATATTTTATTTATTTATTTTACCTTTATTTAACCAGGCACGTCAGATAAGAACAAATTCTTATTTTCAATGACGGCCTGGGAACAGTGGGTTAACTGCCTGTTCAGGGGCAGAACGACAGATTTGTACCTTGTCAGCTCGGGGGTTTGAACTTGCAACCTTCCAGTTACTAGTCCAACGCTCTAACCACTAGGCTACCCTGCCGCCCCATGTACCAAAACGTCTTACGTGCATGTGACTCTGGAGGAGTATTTGAAAAAGTCCTTTATTGGCGCTCCAGGAAAATGTCCTCCTATAAACACAAATGATGTTTGTGATATCAAAATGCTAATGTTAACACGTGTGCTAAATACTTATTTAGGAAAAGTCAAGAATGGAGGGGGCGGGGGGGGGCATGACATTAACAATTGCAGAGATATTTCTATTTTAGATTCATATGCATTCAAAGTGTTTTTAAAAAAGTTACACTTCTCAAAAGGCACTGAATGGGTGGAACAACTCATTAGTGTGTGTGTGTGTGTGTTGCCCCACTTGATGTGACAACATGAAACCTCTCCTCCTGGGCCTACTTCAAGCCATCCCGCGGAGAGACTGAGCTGTCGACTGCCTCAGGGTAGAGAGCAGAGATATGCCGAGGGCAGCAGACACAAAGTCCCCCGAGACCCACACAGCCCAGCTCAGCTGAAACACACACTCTCCATCTCCCTCATTTCCACTTCAAGGCTCTGGTCTGCTGGTTGGCAGCGGAACAGTCTATTCCCTCCTTCCACACTCCATCTTTCTCTCTCTCCCCCCCATCCTTATTCATTCATCACTGGAGCCTGACCCATGACAACCCTACCTCAGCATGTTTAATAACAACCCAGAGTGACGCAGAGGTTGGCATATCAACAGGGTGGGTAGGATTAGGGCTGTGAGGTCACAAAATTTAGTCAGCCGGTGATTGTCAAGCAAATAACTGTCAGTCTCACGATAATTGATCGTTAAATCAACAAACACATTTAGCATCTCCTGGCGTCCACTAATGACCTACAAGCCACTGATGCAGACCTTTGGAACATCTACATTTAAAAATGTCTAATAAATCCATTAAATATAGCCTACAACTTCGCTATAAATCCATTATTTATTTTAGACAGGTCTAAAGAAGCATGATATGAAGAAAATGTAGTCTATTTCAGAAGAACAGAATAGTATACTCTGAGTTGTCCTTATGTTAGGTTCTGATCTGGCTAGTTCATTTAGCAAACAAACAAGATTTGCTTAGAATGCCGTGGCATTATTTTATAGTATGAAGAATACAATTGAACAATGCTGAATAAAATAAAGGACATTTTCTCCAAACGATGTGAGGCAGCTATTTTTTGTTGAGAGGTTAACAAAGAAATCGGTCCTCCTGTATGCTTAATTTAGAGTTAACTTTAGTTGTTCTGCAAATGTTGGGCTGTTTTGTTTTTAATACATTGTAAGGCGGCATGACGAGACTAACGATTTGAAAAGAAGTTGCTTGAAAGGCATGAGCTACACTTTGTTTTTTGCGGAGGCTGTACAAGCTTCATCAGTCTCTCATTCACAATTTGACAAGCACTTGATATTGCCTCGGATTTCACAGCGGCATCCCCTTTGTATGACTAATGCACCCTAAGCACGAATGTTCCATTAGCGAAAAACACCATTATCAAGTGACCGCAAATGCGATTGTGCATGTAATGCATTTATTATAAAAAGGTGCATTTTTTATGGTGAAAATTATCTTCCCCAAACTTGAAACTCACGTGCTGCTTATGTATGCCAGCTAGGCTATATTGTCACCCATCAGACAATTCTTGATTTAAGCTCGTCTTCACATATACTAAATAATGTGTGCAATTTGTTTTGATTTAGAACGGATCATTATCATGCACCCATCTCGAAACAGGGACAGAGATAAAAAAAAAAAAAAAAACACAGGTCATCTATGCACTTAAATAGCGAATGGAGGATGGTTTTCCTGTGGTTCATTTTCATATCAGCCTGGTAGGCTATACTCCTGTTGTAAAGATAAGTAATGTGCTTAATATTACTAAAGTTGAGAAATAAATATAGTAGGCCTAGCCTATAGAAAGCTGATGGGATCCTCCTCTTTTTAATAGAGGTCATCACTGTTTTCTCACGCAATTGCATAGCCTATAGAAATGTTGCGCAACATGAGGTCATGGACTCTCATGAAGTGTTTGATTAGATTTTTGATTACATTTGCATTGATGTCAGAGTGATTAGAGGGAGAATAGAGTGCTGAGAACCAGGCAGTTAGCAAGTTTGGTAGGCTACTAATGACCTTCAGCAGCATCAGAGCTTGAAGAAGCCTAATTACCGTGACTACACGGTCACGTGGAATTTGACTGCCTTAAGACTCATGACTGCCGGTGTGGCGGTAATACGGTCATCGCAACAGCCCTAGGTAAGAGACTTAAAATGTAATACGTTACAGTTACTAATTACCTGTCAATTGTAAATCAGTAGGGCTGACTCCAATTAGTCGACTGGTCAATTGTTTAGGCGATAGGCTGTTGGTCGACAGATTTGCGTAACAAATATAGAGTACCAGTCAGAAGTGTGGACACACCTACTCATTCGAGGGTTTCTGTATTTTTACTATTTTCTACATTGTAGAATAATAGTGAAGACATCAAAACTATGAAATAACACATATGGAATCATGTAGTAACCAAAAAAAGTGTTAAAATCTAAATTTATATTTATTATTTGAGATTCTTCTAAGTAGCCATCCTTTGCCTTGATGAGAGCTTTGCATACTCTTGGCATTCTGTCAACCAGCTTCATGAGGTAGGTAAATATATATTTTTTATGGCACAGGAGACATGTCTGAGGCTTTTACACCTCAGGATACTAATCCATTGCGGTGGCCACGGGGATGTGCTCTCTCCTGCCCATATGTGAACAGTCACAGTCAACTTCATTGTGTGAATTATTTGCATTTGATTGTTAGTGTCTGTCAATTCCCCATTACATATATCACCAGAAGTACATTTACCATTAATTCCTATAATATGTTATCTATAATGTTTGTTAGAATACAGTCATTTCTGTTAATGCATTCAATATATAATTATTCCAGTCTAACGTTCTCGTTGTTGGAGTGGACACACTGTTTGCAGAGCACACAACATATACTTGAGAGAAACAAGTTTTGATTTATTTAATTCCTTTTAGGGGTTTTTCCAATTTAGGTATGGTCTGGAGCGCTTGTTTGTCTGGAGCGGTTTGTTTGGAGCGCTTCTGTGAATGTTGAGTAAGGACACGCACCGGATTATACATAGAAGTAGGCCTATAGGCTACCTTTCCTGCGTGCAAATGTAGGCATATAAAATGTGCCCATTTGGAGATCAGATAGTGTTTCTGATTGGCTTAATGCAGCACTACTAATGAGCAGTGGAGCATCTCAAAGTAACCTCAGATAGCAAGAAAACAAAGTCTGTTTTTACATCCATTGAGAATGACAACAGTTCCTCAATGTATTGGAAACATCTTTCCAGCACGCTCCCTTTCAATAACCACTCAGCATGAAAGAGAAAAAAATTTATGCTCTGATCCAATGGAAACATAGAACAGGCCTACCTGATGACCTCTTATCCCTTGCGCAAATAGCCTACAGCTGTGTCTGTCCCAAGCTCACTGGCTCAGGAACCTCTGAGGGCCCAGAATATTTTATACAATGTTTCAAGTTCATTGATAGATAGGCCATGCGTAGCCAATATGACATTTATTTTTATCAGGGTATTTTCTACCTGTAGGCTGCAATGTATTAATTTGTTGGCTTTATGTAGGTTATTTTTACATAGTTGGCAATGGAAATAGAAGTGAAGTTACTTTTTAGGTTTGTATCCTTATCGTTTAGATATAATTTTGATGAACCACATGACAATGATTGAGAAAGGAAGACAAAGTAAATTAAACTCTTCCACAGAAATGTGCTTATGAAAACCATAAATGCCATGCAGATTGGTAGAAATGTTAGATAAACCAGCATTCCACGTGAGAAAGGTTGCTGACCCCTCATGCAGCCTATAACCGGCAACTTCAGGAGAGTGAAGGCAGAATCTGGCAAAAGCCAGTAGGAGCAGGTTTGTTTTTGCTGCTGTGAAGGCACACTGTGGTATATTACCCAATAGATATTAGAGTTCAACAAATTTGTTTTCAAATTATTCTTTGTGGGTCTCTCACTCTCTCCCTCTCACTGTTCAATTATTGTCTTTCCAAGTTAACTACTAACCACACTTTATGCACTGCAGTGCCTACTAGCTGTAGCTTTTCTTTCAGTACTAGATTCATTCTCTGATCCTTTGATTGAGTGGACAACATGTCAGTTCATGTTGCAAGAGCTCTGATAGGTTGGAGAACGTCCTCCGGAAGTTGTAAGTAATTACTGTGGAAGGGGGTGAGAACCATGAGCCTCTTTATATTGAAGTCAATGTACCCAGAGAAGGAAGGAAGCTAGCGGTGTTCCGACCACACCATGGTGCTACCCTACAGAGTGCTGCTGAGGCTACTGCCAAAACTTTGAATCAATCATTTGGTGACGTGAATATATTTAGTATAGTTATCTAAAAATGATAACTTTGTTTCACAATTGATATGAAATTCACTGAGGATGGCCCTCTTCCTCCTGAGGAGCCTCCACTGCCATACAGTATCGCCTGTCGGCTAAACCACTGCTGTCGTCTTTACTGCCAAGCGTTTATTCAAGTTGTATGTATGGTCTTTGGATGCCAACAGCAGTCACAGCATTGGAAGAAATAGCTTGAACTGTAGCCTAAAATAAATAAATATATTCATTCCTGTGATCTATTATTGATCAAACACATTGCTGTGTCATCATGTAGTGGTCTCGGACTTGTGGTCAGACTCGCTCAGGCAGAACAAACGTAGAAACTTGCACGTTTTTCAATGCTGATTGATTTGAATGTCATTGAGAAAAGAGAAAAGGTGTCAAAGTTTGTTGTAAACATCCTTTATGAATATTAAAGTAAGCCTAGAAGTCATCTGTTTTTTCAGGATGATTTCTAATCTGGTTATGTAACAGATGAGTTGGTTTTTGTAACGGATGACTCCCCAACCCAGGGAGGGTTGCACAGGGCAATCGGAAGGAGTCATGAGGAGTTCGTACAATGACACAGGGGAGTCAGTAGTTGTTATACTAAATACACAAGTGTGTTGAGAGGCAGTGGATGTGTTCCCTTTCATAATCATTGTAGTTTCCATATTGTTAAGAGGTTTAAATTGAAAAAGTTCTTTATATATAAAATATATATATATATATATATATATATATATATATATATATATCCACACACGCACACAGTTGAAGTCGGAAGTTTACATACACCTTTGCCAAATACATTTAAACTCTGTTTGTCATGATTCCTGACATTTAATCCTTGTAAAAATGCCTTGTTTTAGGTCAGTTAGGATCACCACTTTATTTTAAGAATGTGAAATGTCAGAATAATAGTAGAGAGAATGATTTATTTCAGCTTTTATTTCTTTCATCACATTCCCAGTGGGTCAGAAATTAACATTCACTCAATTAGCATTTGGTAGCATTGCCTTTAAATTGTTTAACTTTGGTCAAAAGTTTCTCGGTAGCCTCCCACAAGATTCCCACAATAAGTTGGGTGAATTTTGGCCCATTCTACCTGACAGAGCTGGTGCAACCGAGTCAGGTTTGTAGGCCTCCTTGCTCGCACACACCTTTTCAGTTCTGCCCACAAATGTTCTATAGGATTGAGGTCAGGTCTTTTTGTTGTCCTTAAGCCATTTTGCCACAACTTTGGAAGTATGCTTGGGGTCATTGTCCATTTGGAAGACCCATTTGCGACCAAGCTTTAACTTCCTGACTGATGTCTTGAGATTCAATATATCCACATAACTTTCCTTCCACATGACGCCATCTATTTTGTGAAGTGCACCAGTCCCTCCTGCAGCAAAGCACCCCCACAACATGATGATGCCACCCACCTGCTTCACGGTTGGAATGGTGTTCTTCGGCTTGCAAGCCTCCCCAATGTTCCTCCAAACATAACGATGGTCATTATGGCCAAACAGTTCTATTTTGGTTTCATAAGACCAGAAGACATTTCTCTAAAAAGTACAATCTTTGTCCCCATGTGGAGTTGCAAATCCTAGTCTGTCTTTTTTTTAATGGTGGTTTTGGAGCAGTGACTTCTTCCTTGCTCAGATGGCCTTTGAGGTTATGTCGATATAGGACTTGTTTTACTGTGGATAAAGATACTTTTGTACCCGTTTCCTCCAGCATCTTCACAAGGTTCTTTGCTGTTGTTCTGGGATTGATTTGCACTTTTCGCACCAAAGTACATTCATCTCTAGGAGACAGAGCGCGTCTTCTTCCTGAGTGGTATGACGGCTATGTGGTCCCATGGTGTTTATACTTACATCCTATTGTTTTTACAGATGAATGTGGTACCTTCAGGTTTTTGGAAATTGCTCCCAAGGATGAACCAGACTTGTGGAGATCTACATTTTTTTCTGAGGTCTCGGCTGATTTCTTTTTATTTTACCCCGTTTTCACCCCAATTTCATGGCATCCAATTGTTTAGTAGCTACTATCTTGTCTCATCGCTACAACTCCCGTACGTCCTCGGGAGAGACGACGGTTGAAAGTCATGCGTCCTCCGATACACAACCCAACCAGGCTGCACTGCTTCTTAACACAGCGCACATCCAACCTGGAAGCCAGCCACACCAATTTGTCGGAGGAAACACCGTGAACCTGGCAACCTTGGTTAGCGCGTACTGCGCCCGGCCCGCCACAGGAGTCGCTGGTGCGCGATGAGACAAGGATATCCCTACCTGCCAACCCCTCCCTTACCAATTGTGCCCAGAGTCTCTGGTGGCACAGCTGGCGCTGCAGTACAGCGGGCTGAAGGTAGACCTTGAAATACATCCACAGGTACACCTCCAATTGACTCAAGTGATGTCAATTAGCCTATCAGAAGCTTTTAGAGCCATGACATAATTTTCTAGAATTTTCCAAGCTGTTGTAAGGCACAGTCAACTTAATGTATGTAAACTTCTGACCCACCGGAATTGTGATACAGTGAATTATAAGTGAAATAATCTGTCTAAACAATTGTTGGAAAAATGACTTGTGTCAAGGACAAAGTAGATGTCCTAACCGACTTGACAAAACTATAGTTTGTTAATTAACAAGAAATTTGTGGAGTGGTTGAAAAACAAGTTAATGACTCCAACCTAAGTGCATGTAAACTTCCGACTTCAACTGTGTGTGTGTGTGTGTATATATATATTATTATTTCCCTTCCCCATTGAAAGGTTGTGGCCTGTCAAATGTGTAAAACATTGCTACAGTGAAAGCATAGTGCTATTAACACACAATGCTACTGTATGTGCTCAGTCCATAACCATCCAGCGAGTTGTGTTTTCACAAACATTATGGGCAGACAGGCATGACAACAGTGTGTACTGTACACCCTATATCTGTCAGAGAGATGAGAAAAATGGGTCAAAAGTAAAAAAGAAAAGACAAGAATAAACGAGTGAGGGAGCCATTTTGGCTCAGTGGGGAGATGGTTGCCCCCTGCACAGCCATTTTGGCTCAGCGTGGAGACATTTGCCCTTGATTGGCCTGCAGTAGCTGTCAATGGATGAGTGAGCGTTGCCATTTTGGGTCAGTGGGGAGATGGTTGCCCCCTGCACAGCCATTTTGTATCAATGCTACTGGGCTTCTCCCTTCAGGAAGAACAACCCAGGACACGGCGAAACATGCTGGAAAACTGTAAAAAGAGGAACCATAACTTTGAGTGCTTACTTTACTAGGCGGGCCGGCATGCATGTGCGCACACACAAAATAAGACACATTAGAAGTTACTGCCGAACCCTCACCATCCAAACATTGATTTATGATGAAATACAACATTTTGAAATGCTAGGGGTTGAAGTAGAACCTGGCCATAATGTAAAATTCAATAACAGACGCGGATAGCTAGTCGTTTCTTGGTTTCACCACAGGCTGAAACACCATCAGGCTAGCGCGTCATGCCCTGATGGTTGGTGGGTGGGCAAGTGCATTGCTTTGTTAGAGACCTCACTCTGAAGCTGGTTTACTGGCCTGCAGACAGGACTTCAATGACTCAGCCACATCTCTTTAACGGGCATCTAGAGACATCCCTTTAATTATGGATACACTCATATTGGTGTCAGAATAACAGTGTGTAGGGGATAGCAGAGAAGGTGAGAATGTTTGTTGATGAGTGTCGGTTCAGTGCCTCTAGAATTAGTTTTCTTATTGCTAGAAATATTTTGAGATTCATGGCAAGAGAAAGAAGCTAGATATGTGCACATCATGAGCACTCCCCACGCACACACAGTCCTGACTCAGTGCTGGCGAGTGACAGTGACAGGCTGTGCAGTGTTGGCCCACAGTCTGATGGAGCCGTCCCTCGGGGCAGAGGGGAATATGTGTGTCTGAAACAGACTACCCATCCCCTCACATAGCCTCCTCCCCCCTCCCATAGCCTCCTCCCCCCTCCCATAGCCTCCTCCCCCCCCCATAGCCCCCCCCCCTCCTTTCTCTGTATGTCTGTGTACGCCTCTCTCTCGATCTAAACTTCTCTCTCGCTCTCCCACAAGCAGAGAAGACGTACACTATATATGCACAAAAGTATGTAAACACCCCTTCAAA
This sequence comes from Oncorhynchus kisutch, assembly GCF_002021735.2. Lineage (NCBI taxonomy): Eukaryota > Metazoa > Chordata > Actinopteri > Salmoniformes > Salmonidae > Oncorhynchus > Oncorhynchus kisutch. Next base: position 67,330,843 of record NC_034175.2, on the reverse strand, counting down.
ATGAGTGGATTAGTCTATCTATATCAAGTGTGAAATCAAGTATGAGATCGAGCACACAGCCATGCCATCTCCATAGACAAACATTGGCACTAGAATGGCCTTACTGAAGAGCTCAGTGACTTTCATTGTGGCACCGTCATAGGATGCCAACTTTCCAACAAGTCAGTTCGTCAAATTTCTGCCCTGCTAGAGCTGCCCCGGTCAACTGTAAGTTATGTTGTTGTGACGTGGAAACGTCTAGGAGCAAAAACGGGTCAGCCACTAAGTGGTAGGCCACACAAGCTCATAGAACGAGTGTTGAAGCGCGTAGCACGTAAAAATCATCTGTCATTGGTTGCAACACTCACTACTGAGTTCCAAACTGCCTCTGGAAGCACAAGAGCTGTTCATCGGGAGCTTTATGAAATGGGTTTTAATGGCCGAGCAGCTGCACACAAGCCTAAGATCACCATGCGCAATGCCAAGCATCGGCTGGAGTGGTGTAACGATCACCACCATTGGTCTCTGGAGCAGTGGAAACGCATTCTCTAGAGTGATGATTTGTTTGATGTCTGGAGAACACCTCCTTCCCCAATGCATAGTGCCAACTGTAAAGGGCTAGGCCCCTTAGTTCCAGTGAAGGGAAATCTTAATGCTACAGCGCCATTCTGGACGATTCTGTGCTTCCAACTTTGTGGCAAAAGTTTGGAGAAAGCCCTTTCCAGTTTCAGCATGACAATTCCGCAGAGCACAAAGCAAGGTCCATACATAAATGGTTTGTTGAGATCGGTGTGGAAGAACTTGAACGGCCTGCACAGAGCCCTGACCTCAACTCCATCAAACACCTTCGGGAAGAATTGGAACGCCGACTGCAAGCCAGGGATAATCGCACAACATCCGTGCCTGACCTCATTAATGCTCGTGGCTGAATAGCAGCAAGTCCCACAGCAATGTTCCAACATCTAGTGAAAGCCTTCCGAGAAGCGTGGAGGCTGTTACAGCAACACATGGGGGGCCCTGTGTGCTCAACTCCCTATGTCTCTCTCTCTGGTGCACGCTAGAGTTCACAGTTCAGATAAATGTATATGAGTATATGAAAAAGTATAAAAAAGGGAGAAAGGGAGTAAGGAGATGGCGAGAGATAACAGGACATCTCTTCAGTCTCCACCTGCCCAGAGACAGGATCACGTTTGATCATCCATGGATGTTCAGTAAACATCTTGGATAACATTTAATCTACCATAATCCTGTAGTGTGCGGAGCAGTTTTCATGACGTTACACGCATTATCCTGAACCCTTAACTCTAAACTAGGAATGTTTCCAACCGGAAACCTGTGAAGAGGAATGCTGACAAACCTGGGACAGGTGCACGACCTTTACACTCACAGGTCACACGTGAATGAGTGCTTGTATTATTAATGTGAGGATAATCAGACGTCAAGCTGTGTCAACTCAGAGAGATGGCCAACTGAACACTGAGGACATACAGACACCAAGCAGTGGCAACTCAGAGAGATGGCCAACTGAACACTGTGAGGACATAGACACCAAGCTGTGGCAACTCAGAGAGATGGCCAACTGAACACAGTTCCTGAGATGCTGGTGGATAGCTGCTCTGTAAAGTAAGAGAGGCTCACATCCAGCCCCAGTACCAGAGTGGGACACACACATACAATTCAGGAGAAGGGTTAATAATGACCTCGTCAATTTCTAGCGGTTGTGTAGAGGGGATTGACAAAATAGAGGAGGAAGTTAAGGGATAGCCCTCTTTTTTAACGCTGATATACTACCACGCCTGCCGCCGCCAACATAACGATAACCCTGACGCCGCCAACGATAGCCCTACCGATAACCCGCTGCCCTACCGATAACCCTGCTGCCGATGTACCTGATAACCCCCGCCACCGCCGTACCGATAACCCCGCCACCGCCGTACCGATAACCCCGCCGCCGCCGCCGTACCGATAACCCCGCCGCCACCACACTGAAACTACCACCGACCACCACACCGAAACGACCAACACACTGAAAAACTACCACCGACCAACACACTGAAACTACCACCGACCAACACACTGAAACTACCACCAACAACACACTGACAAACTACCACCAACAACACACTGACAAACTACCACCAACAACACACTGACAAACTACCACCAACAACACACTGACAAACTACCACCAACAACACACTGACAAACTACCACCAACAACACACTGACAAACTACCACCACTGTCACCAACAACATACTGATAAACTCAGCCCCAACCCTCTTACCCAGTGTGTCTTTGAGGTTCTTGACCAGAGAGGCCTTCTTCACCAGGCTGTTCTTGCGCTCTACGTAGTTGGAGGGGACGTAGCCGGTCTGGTTTGAGGCGTTCCTCACCCTCCACCAAGTCTTGCTGTCGTCCAGCAGAGTAAGCCGATCATTCTTCCGGATGTCAAGTTCCTGGTCCTGCTGGGCCGTGTAGTCCCACTTGGCTACAACTGTCACCTCCTCCGTCATCTTTCATGGAGTCCCCCTGGAAAGAGAGAGAAGAGTAAGTTACACATTAACCCCAAATTAGACCTAAGAACGAGAGACTGATTTTCTGCAGGGAGTATGCATGCTCCAGTTCACCATGCAGGACAGGAATCAGGTGAACAGTCACACACTACGTTACAGCTGAACGTACATGGAAGGGTGAGCATGTATCCGTACATTCAGACATGTATTGTATGCGCGCCTGACTGCCTGCGTGTTGGGGAGTGTTTCTGTGTGTGTGTGACTGACTGCCTGCGTGTTGGGGAGTGTTTCTGTGTGTGTGACTGACTGCCTGCGTGTTGGAGAGTGTTTCTGTGTGTGACTGACTGCCTGCGTGTTGGGGAGTGTTTCTGTGTGTGACTGACTGCCTGCGTGTTGGGGAGTGTTTCTGTGTGTGTGTGACTGAGGTGAACACCATATTAAATGTCTATATTTATGAGATGAACACCATATTAAATGTCTATATTTATGAGGTGAACACCATATTAAATGTCTATATTTATGAGGTGAACACCATATATTAAATGTCTATATTTATGAGGTGAACACCATATTAAATGTCTATATTTATGAGGTGAACACCATATTAAATGTCTATATTTATGAGGTGAACACCATATTAAATGTCTATATTTATGAGGTGAACACCATATTAAATGTCTATATTTATGAGGTGAACACCATATTAAATGTCTATATTTATGAGGTGAACACCATATTAAATGTCTATATTTATGAGGTGAACACCATATTAAATGTCTATATTTATGAGAGCCGGTCAGGTGTGCTCAGTCCATCAGTGTTCTGTTCCATCAAGTCTTCCCATAACAGTCTAATGAAATTCTCTGGGTCCCACATGCCAGTGGAATGAAACAAATCCTGATTCAGCGTCTGTTTAGAACGTTCCGCCAGAGTTCAACCACTGCTGCTGGGAAACAACTGTCAAATAAACAACGCAAGCGCCGGCTTGTAAACATGAAACGGAGATGATCGCATAGAAGAACGAGAGAAGTAATTCACACAATAACACTAATGTTCTACAATAGTCAACCTCGTCTCCAAATGTGATCATTTAAAAAAAAGTGATGCATTACATCTTGTGTTGAGACAGCCCAGGTCTACCTCTTTCAATCCAAACCTGGAGGAGCAATAAACAAGTGCCCGAATCAATCACAGTCTCCCTTCTGTTGAAGTCCTGACCTGCAGGTAAATAGTATAGTAACACTATTCTACTGTGAGGAGGTAGTCGTTGTTTAAAAATGCACGTTGCATAGTAATGGCCTGATTACATATTCATGGTGAAAGAGTGCGAGAGCGACAGAGACAGACAACTGCTAAACCCTTGCTGTGTGAAACTTAGCTAACGGCCGGTGGTTAAACATAGGGCTGGGCTGGCTGGCAGGCTGGCTGACTGGGCTGGCTGACTGGACTGGCTGACTGGGCTGGCTGACTGGGCTGGCTGACTGGGCTGGCTGACTGGGCTGGCTGACTGGGCTGGCTGACTGGGCTGGCTGACTGGCTGACTGGGCTGGCAGGCAGTCAGTCAAAACACTAGAGTGTTCTAGAGACAGACCCACAGGGGGAAAGACACTTGGGATCACACATTCCCTTTCTCATATCGTCTTCGAAACTTTTCTTTAATGAGGGCAATTCACCGATGAAGCTCTGCCACACAGGACTGTATAACTCAAGAGAAGCTCTGCCACACAGGACTGTATAACTCAAGAGAAGCTCTGCCACACAGGACCGTATAACTCAAGAGAAGCTCTGCCACACAGGACCGTATAACTCAAGAGAAGCGGAGACACACGATTATACCACATAAACGATCCCATTACATCTGGAAAGATTTAGATCTTCGGATATAGCCCACTGCATTTCATAAATGGTGTTTTTTTAAAGACAGGATATTAAACTATCCACGACAGGCTAATTTCTTAATGCACCGTCAAGTATATGGATGTTTAAGCACAGTGCCACTCATTTCTAGTACATCAGACGCTTTACTGTCCCACTAGTCTCTTCTCACAGTCACTGGAGAGAGACTACTGCCACACCAGCATCTGTGTAGGATCAGAACCATTGTAATATGGTGGATGTGCCCCTGCTTGCATGCACTAAAGCTACCTAACAGGTTTCCCCAACAGGCCTGGACAGGGTTAGACTTGAAAGCGAGCAGGTAGAGCAGGTAGGAGGTAGAGCGGGTAGGAGAGGAGCAGGCCAAATCTTGCCTGTGAGCCTGTCCTTGCCTTGGGAACAATGCAGAAGGTTGAGTGAGAGGGGTGAGGTGTTACCAATGTGGCTTACAGAACAGCTGTATACACAGTTACACACACGTTTAACCTCGTCCACAGGCGATCATTGGGGAGTAGTGTCTGCTATCAAAATTACACACACAACCAATCCCAAATCAACCCCACACACACACACAAGGATGAGACCGGTAACAAGAGTATGATAATAACCATCGGTCTCACCCACCCTCCCTCCCTCCTCTTGTAGTCTGTCTCACCTCGGTCTTACCCACCCTCACTCCCTTCTCTTGTAGTCCGTCTCACCTCGGTCTCATCCAACCTCCCACCTTTCTCTTGTAGTCGGTCTTATCCACCCTCCCGCCCTGCTCTTGTAGTCTGTCTCACCCATCTCATCCACCCTCCCACCTTCTCTTGTAGTCTGTATCACCCCTTTCTCACCCACTCGCCCTTCTCTTGTAGTCTGTCTCACCCACTCGCCCTTCTCTTGTAGTCTGTCTCACCTCAGTCTCATCCACCCTCCCTCCCTTCTCTTGTAGTCTGTCTCACCCATCTCATCCACCCTCCCACCTTCTCTTGTAGTCTGTATCACCCCTTTCTCATCCACCCGCCCTTCTTGCAGTCCGTCTCACCTTGGTCTCATCCACCCTCCCTCCCTTCTCTTGTAGTCTCTGATCCACCCTCCCGCCCTTCTCGTCTGTCTCACCTCAGTCTCATCCACCCACATTCCCTCCCTTCTCTTGTAGTCTGTCTCACCCACTCGCCCTTCTCTGGTAGTCTGTCTCACCCGCTCCCCCGACGACCGTGTTCATTAGGGAGAGTGATGGGGATGCTACTTCTAATAAGATCAATCCTCCACTCTGGGCATTCACACACGCGCTGACAGTCTCACTAAACACACGCGCCGACAGTCTCACTAAACACACGCGCCGACAGTCTCACTAAACACACGCGCCGAAGGTCTCACATTTTGACTAAAACGGTATAGATCCCCCCCATCACTACTCTCACTATACACACACACACACACACACACACACTACTGTGCCTCACACACTATCAGCTTACCTCAGTTCTATGCGTTACAGTCCCGACGCACCTCAGTTCTATGTGTTACAGTGCTGACGCACCTCAGTTCTATGTGTTACAGTGCTGACGCACCTCAGTTCTATGTGTTACAGTGCTGACGCACCTCAGTTCTATGTGTTACAGTGCTGACGCACCTCAGTTCTATGTGTTACAGTGCTGACGCACCTCAGTTCTATGTGTTACAGTGCTGACGCACCTCAGTTCTATGTGTTACAGTGCTGACGCACCTCAGTTCTATGTGTTACAGTGCTGACGCACCTCAGTTCTATGTGTTACAGTGCTGACGCACCTCAGTTCTATGTGTTACAGTGCTGACGCACCTCAGTTCTATGTGTTACAGTGCTGACGCACCTCAGTTCTATGTGTTACAGTGCTGACGCACCTCAGTTCTATGTGTTACAGTGCTGACGCACCTCAGTTCTATGTGTTACAGTGCTGACGCACCTCAGTTCTATGTGTTACAGTGCTGACGCACCTCAGTTCTATGTGTTACAGTGCTGACGCACCTCAGTTCTATGTGTTACAGTGCTGACGCACCTCAGTTCTATGCGTTACAGTGCTGACGCACCTCAGTTCTATGCTTTACAGTGCTGACGCACCTCAGTTCTATGTGTTACAGTGCTGACGCACCTCAGTTCTATGCTTTACAGTGCTGACGCACCTCAGTTCTATGTGTTACAGTGCTGACGCACCTCAGTTCTATGTGTTACAGTGCTGACGCACCTCAGTTCTATGCTTTACAGTGCTGACGCACCTCAGTTCTATGCTTTACAGTGCTGACGCACCTCAGTTCTGGTCTAGATGTGTTACAGCTGACGTCCGCCCTCCAGGCAAAGCTTTAGTATCTAACTAAATGCATTTCAGTACTCTTTTCCTACAGCCATCAAGTTTCAGCTGCATGGTCATTTATGCCTGCCTGCTATTGTCAGATTGTCTTTAAAAGGATCACATTGGGAAGAAGCAGGGAAGATACATGGTTAAAAATAAGGGAGAAAGAGAGGGAGACTGCTCCCCCCTGACCCTCCATCCCTCTATTGAGAGTGGAAAGACGAAGAGAAGTGACAGAGTGCTGAATTGAACTACTCCAGAACTTCACAGTTCTTCACTGACGGGGAGAGAAAAAAAACTCTGGCCTTTTCATCACAACACAGAGATAGTAAACGAGGATAAAAAAAAAAAAGAAACAAGACTGGCACAGCTCTCCGCATTTGGCATTCAGGTCAAAAACACAGTCAGAGGAAGACCCAGGGGAACAAACTATTCTCCCCTTTTCCCAACACTTTGATTTGTTTTGGTGGTGTTTTCTTTGGGTCATTTCTAAAACTGAGGTAGAGGGAACTGGTTGATCTCCAGCCAGTGACCAGCTCCTAGCACTGAGGAATGAATCGGGGTGGCTGGGGCCTTTGAAGCATCCTGAATGAATACACCGCAGTATAAGGAAACAGCTCCTGGTACTCCTATAGACCCATCGGTTCACTGTGGAGGGGCCTACTAGCAGCACCCACAACAGACTGCTTTGGCGGGTTGACAATGGGTGCTGAAAGCAGGTCAAAGCCCTCGTCATCGTGGCCAAATTCATTGGAACACTGTCAATGTTAATGATGTGTTTTATAGTGAGCCCATTGCCACAGTCATGCCCTACCACTTTGTTCACGCCTGGCCTGAAACACCAAACGGGACACGTGTGTGTGTGTGTGTGGTATGTAATACAGTTGGCTAGACCCATCTCTCTCTCGGAGGTTGGTGCTCCTCTTCATTTTGAGCGGCAGAAAATGACTACCGTGTTTGATGTCATCAAAGAGGACAGGCTAAAAACTGTCAACAGACCCAAGACTTTGATGGCTCAGGGAGGTCCCAAAAGGAAGACATCATGCCGTCCTTTAAGTGCCTGCTCAAAATAGACCCCGAGGAGTTAGCTTGAGAATCTGACAGAATTCTCAGACCACAGAACGAGGCCCAGGCCTGCAGTCATTCAGCCGGCTACATCATGGGGATAAAATACAACAGGAAGAGGGACTTATCGAGTTAAGCTATTGTAAGTCCTGATCAAAGCTACTGTGATTAAACCATATCGCTGACAAAAGCCTGTACAGCCAAATGGACTGAGAGCATAAGTAAGCGCTAAGACTGAAATAACCATACTCTATGCCAGGTGTTTCTTAATCCTGGTCCTGGGGACAAACATCTGATATCACTAATTAAAGGTTTGAGGAGTTGATTCATGGATTCAGGTAGGAAGTGCTATGGAAAGACCATGCACCCGTTGGGTCCCCAGGAACACGATTAAGAAACACCTGCTCTACATGTCCTTCTCTTCAGCACCAGAAAAATGGCATTTCTACAAATGTTATACATCAAAGCTAAAAGACTACATTTGAATGTGCAGTGTAAACGTTTCTGAAATATATATAGTTGAGGTTTCTGCGACAGCCCTCCACCCTCAGTGCTTCAGAAAGCAGGGAGGTCATTATTTTCAGACAGTATCACTGTCCTCTCCATCATCTTCTCCACCCATAGAGAAGAGTAGGCAGCGTCTTGGGTCCACCCAGTCCCGGTCAGCTGCCTTGGACAGTGCTTTCACATGTCCAGCTTCACTAAAACAAACTGAATTCCTATCTTTCTCCATTCAGTCTTTACTCCATTCACTCCCAAATTTTCAAGCAATTTCTCACTTTCACTCTGGTTCTGTCATTTCTTTCCCTTCCCCCGAGTGGGAGAGACATCGTTTAGTGAGTTTCCATGGTTACGGTTGGCGTGGTGGTCACACACACACACACACACACACACACACACACACACACACACACAGGTCAGACTGCAACAAAGTGAGGTAAAATTGTGTAGTAGAATAAAATGCCTGGACACTCACATATTACAAGATGGAGTTGGCTTGAAATCTGTCTAGATTTAAAATGTTGTCAAGCAATAGGTACTGGAGCAATAGGCGTTGGAGTAAGTGTCCTATTTTATGTAGTCTGTCCCAGGACCATCTTAATCCCTCCCTCTTCTTGGGCTAACTTACTCAAATCAAATGTATTTATATAGCCCTTCGTACGTCAGCTGATATATCAAAGTGCTGTACAGAAACCCAGCCTAAAAACTCCAAACAGCAAGCAATGCAGGTGTAGAAGCACGGTGGCTAGGAAAAACTCCCTAGAAAGGCCAAAACCTAGGAAGAAACCTAGAGAGTAACCAGGCTATGAGGGGTGGCCAGTCCTCTTCTGGCTGTGCCAGGTGAAGATAACAGAACATGGCTAAGATGTTCAAATGTTCATAAATGACCAGCAGGGTCAAATAATAATAATCACAGTGGTTGTAGAGGGTGCAACAGGTCAGCACCTCAGGAGTAAATGTCAGTTTGCTTTTTATAGCCAATCATTAAGAGTATCTCTACTGCACCTGCTGTCTCTAGATGTGACCTTTGACTCGCTCAGGTTCCTATTGTACTACCATCGTTTTGTGACTGGCATGTTTTTCTCTTCCCTTTGTTTATCTCTCACCACTTCAACGGAAGTGTACCAGACTACAGTGTTAATTAATCATGTATTCTCTATGTTACCCCAGGAGAGATGGCAGCATGGTCTCTTCCTCCATGTCCCTGGGCACACAATACAAAGCACAGAAAACAAGAGCTTTGATGTACAGCTCAGTTTGTTTAGCACCGTCTGGAAGAGTGAGGGTAATGCTGAGGTGAACACGTACGTGTGTGTGTGTGTGTTTGTCAGAGTGCCAATGTAAATCAGCCATATTGTCAACCAAAGGGTGAAATACAACACACATGGCTGTGGGCTAAAGCAGTGTCTCTCCACCCAGGCAAATCCAAGACAATCCTCATTCACAATGACTGTACTTCTGCAAACTGTCCTTTATGTTGGTGTCAGTTACAGTACTGGAGAGGGTTCTGTGGCACAACCAGCTGGGGCTAACATGGATCCTGGAGCATCCGCATTGCCTAGCCGGGTGCTAGCATGTTTCCTTTGACGGGCCGGGTTCATGCACGCTGACACGGTCGCCAGTTGTACGGTGTTTCCTCCAACACATTAGGGAGTCTGGCTTCCAGGTTGTGTCAAGAAGCAGTGCGGCTTGGCAGGGTTGTTTCGGAGGACGCATGGCTCGACCTTTGCCTCTCCCAAGTCCTTATGGGAGTTGCGGCGATGGGACCAATTGGATATCACGAAAAAAGGGGTAGCGTAAAATATTTTGGGTTCTCCCCAACTCAAATACATCTGCCACACCAGATGCCCATTTCCTTAGGTTGCTTAAGGTCATGTGTTTGAATGTAACTTAGAGTAATGGACATCTGAAGTGTATCAATGGCACACAGACATAAACACACCAACAATCATAGTGCCTCCCACAAGCAGGGATGATAACTAGTGACAGTCCAGAAAGGTAATACAGTTGCATATAACAACAAGTACATAATACATATTTGAATCATCTCAATACTCAGGAAACATGTTTATGGTATGCTGACATGGCTCAATTCTGTGTTTTCATTATTTGGATCTCTATTCAACTTTAGTTTACGGTTAATATCACTGGTCTAAATATAGATTGTGTCATGCCTTTATCCATCTGATATTGTGTTTACTGTTAATATCACTGGTCTAAATATAGATTGTGTCATGTCTTTATCCATCTGGTAGTGTGTTTACTGAGCCTACTTGGTACCGCTGTTTTGTTCTGTTCACATTCATTTGTTTGCGTTCGCAGTCGTATCAGTATTCTAAGCCAAACTGCTATTCAGTGTTTTTGTTAACATGCATGAATAACTAGGCTACTACTTTCAGCATTTAGTTTGCATTATTTTGGTAAGACAGTTGTGTGTACAGCTGCATTCACATAAAAAGGGTAATTCACCTATTACAAACAGCCTATCCTATAGCCTATATTCATTACCAAAACGGCCTTGATTTAGTGTGTAGGGCACTGTCCATTCTGATGATACAGCGAAGCAGAGATTCACTTCAAAAACACTCAATGGTCTCAGTGTCGGCATTTGAATTTTGTGTTCTAGCATAAGCAAAATTCAATATAATTCCAATGCAAGAACTCCCCAAAAATGTGCCCCCTCACCGATTTCAACTGCCCCCTTAGAAACTTTATCCTGGCGCTGGGTCTGGAGAGAAGTGGCTGAGTAGACTAATGGCTGGTTAGGGGATGCGGCTGGCTGCTCACAGCTGTCACATGATATTATTGGAAGCACTGATATGACATATCTGACATCAGGTTCCCAACTCGGAGATTATAGGTCATGTTAGCTTGGCAGTTTAGATGCTAACGTAGCTAGCTAACGTTAATCATTTGCACTATTGAAACAAATGCAACTATAATTTGTTTCTGATCAACTATAACCGTATAATTATTTCAAAAACAGGTTGCTTACCTCGAGTTGCATTCCAAATTTCCCAGTCAGGAACAGTTTGTTGCGTGGAGTGCGTGATGACACAGCCGCCAGAGAAGGTAAGGTTAGTGAGCATATAGTGGGAGAATATCAACGGCATACTCCTTTGCGTCCGCTCTCCTCAAAACCCATTGGATGAGAAAACCAGAGTTCTGTCCCTCTGACCTTCTCCTCCAATGTGTTTTGAGAAGGTGTGGAGGACACGAGTATTGAGATTGTCCCAGGAAGACATTCCGTTTGCACCTCTTATATAGCTCAATGGGGTGATACACTCTGCGTCTGCGTACTTTGTCAGACCCCACACACGTTTTTTATGGATCTTCACAATTCAAATAGATGACCAATTGTGATCAAAACGGCGAATATCACCGAAAGGTTTTCATCCCTGCACAAGGCACCATGTCACCACAGGATTAGCCCTGAGAATATTCTGATGAGATACCCTGAGATAAAGACAAACACATACCCAGAAGAGAATGATGGAAACATGGGAGGAAATCATGCCCTATGGAAAACCCATCCCTTGAACATCGAGACGATTACTGGCCATGTTGATCACACACGCTGCACACCCCTCAGGTATATAGGAATGGAAAAGAAACCGTGGAGTAGAACAGAGATCTGCTGGTGTAAGCACCACCGTTAGCTCAGAGGGCTAAGCTCAGGGGGGCTGCAGACTGCTCATACTGTACACACTCAGCACACAGAGGAAATGTGATGCCACTGGTCTGCAGTTGCCTGCAGGTTCCCCTCAGCTAATGTTTAACCTCCAATTCCCTACAGGTCAGGATGTGTCCTTTTCACAGTCACTGGCTGCTAAAACACCCGTCAAAACAAACACGTGATGCATGGATCTCTGATTTAGCAGTAGAGCTCCTAACTATGTCACTCAACACAAATGACACCCACAATGCCAGGTGAATTGAACACACACACACACACACACACACACACACACACACACACACACGTGTATAGAAGGAAGAAACCATAGTCTGAACCCCAGAATCAATCAATGTGGATATAGATTTAGCTTCAGATGCAACAAACAAACTCTAGTTCACTCTGGTTTCTCTCACTAGTCCCAGTGCTGTGCACACCTGGGAGACCAGATGCAGCAGTGTGTGTGTGGTGATTTTAAGAGGTGGAGGAGGATAGATGGGAGAGGGTTGAAGAGGTCTCTAGGGCTGGTACTATGATAGGCGAGGGTTGAAGAGGTCTCTAGGGCTGGTACTATGATAGGCGAGGGTTGAAGAGGTCTCTAGGGCTGGTACTATCATAGGCGAGGGTTGAAGAGGTCTCTAGGGCTGGTACTATGATAGGCGAGGGTTGAAGAGGTCTCTAGGGCTGGTACTATGATAGGCGAGGGTTGAAGAGGTCTCTAGGGCTGGTACTATCATAGGCGAGGGTTGAAGAGGTCTCTAGGGCTGGTACTATCATAGGCGAGGGTTGAAGAGGTCTCTAGGGCTGGTACTATGATAGGCGAGGGTTGGTATTTGATTAGCATCCCCCATTAGCTGTTGGCGAAAGCAGCAGCTACTCTTCCTGGGGTCCAACACAGAACATGACATAATACAGAACATTAATAGAAAAGAACAGAAGTTAATTTGACAAGAACAGCTCAAGGACAGAACTACGTCGATTTAAAAAAAGGCACATGTAGCCTACATATCAACATGTACACACAAACTATCTAGGTCAAATAGGGGAGAGGCGTTGTGCCTTGAGTTGTTGCTTTATCTGGGGTATTTTAAAACCAGGTTTTCTGTTCATTTGAGCAATATGAGATGGAAGGGAGTTCCATACAATAATGTCTCTATATAATACTGTACGCTTTCTTGAATTTGTTCTGGATGTGAGGACTGAAAAGATTAACGTTTCTTATAAAAACAAGTGATGCAGTCCCTCTCCTCAACTCTTAGCAAAGAGACTGGCATGCATAGTATCTAAATTATCCCTTTGATTACAATGAAGAGCAAGACGTGCCACTGTTCTGGTTCACCTGTAGTTTAACTAGGTATTTCTTTGCAGCACTCAACTGGACAATAATCAAGATATGACAAAACTAGAGCCTGCCGGACTTGCTTTTGAGTGTGGCGTCAAAAAAGCACAGCCTCACTTCTACGGACAGACTTCTAATCTTTACAACCAAATCAAATCAAATTTTATTTGTCACATACACATGGTTAGCAGATATTAATGCGAGCGTAGCGAAATGCTTGTGCTTCTAGTTCCGACAATGCAGTAATAACCAACAAGTAATCTAACTAACAATTCCATTTGAAAGCAAAGAACGTTACAGTCTCTGATGTCCCTCTGGAATGCTACCCGTGCTCGGATTTCATCAACCTTGTTGTCAAGAGACTGGACATTGGCGAGAAGTATACTGGGGAGTGGTGCACGATGTGCCCGTCTCCGGAGTCTGACCAGAAGACCGCTACGTTTCCCTCTTTTACGAAGTCGTTTTTTTTGGGTCGCCGGCTGGGATCCATTCCGTTGTCCTGGGTGAAATGCAGAACACAGGATCCGCTTCGCGAAAGTCATATTCTTGGTCATACTGATGGTGAGTTGACGCTGCTCTTATATTCAGTAGTTCTTCTCGACTGTATGTAATGAAACCTAAGATGACCTGGGGTACTAATGTAAGAAATAACACGTAATAAAATTTTTTAAAACTGCATAGTTTCCGAGGCGGCCATCTCTGTCGGCGCCGCAAGTAACCGGAAGTAACCAATGAATCTATATGTTTTGACCATGACAATTTACAATCTAAGGTAACACCAAGTAATTTAGTCTCAACTTGTTCTGCCACACCATTCATTACCAGATTCAGCCGAGGTCTAGAACTTAAGGAGCGATTTGTTCCAAATACAATGCTCTTAGTTTGAGAGATGTCCAGGACCAGTTAATTATTGGCGACGCATTCCAAAACAGACTGCAACCATTTGTTAAGGGTTTCAGAGACTTCATTAGCTGGGGTTGGTGATGGGTATATGGAGTATCTTATACCGTTTTTAAAAAGGTACTCTTGTCGTTCACTAGTTCCAAAAACATCCAGTGATTTTGCATAGCCACATCAATTCAACAGAAATACTCATCATAAATGTAGATGAAAATACAAGTTATACACATGGAATTATAGATATACCTCTCCTAATGCAACCGCTGTATCAGATTATTATTTATTTATTTTACTTAACGGAAAAACCAAACGATGCAATAATCTGAGACGGCGCTCAGAAAATAAATACAATTATCTGCCATGTTGGAGTCAACAGAAATCAGAACATTATAAATATTCCCTTACCTTTGATGATCTTCATCAGAATGCACTCCCAGGAATCCTAGTTCCACAATAAATGCTTGATTTGTTCGATAATGTCCATTATTTATGTCCAAGTAGCTACTTTTGTTAGCGTGTTTAGAACACAAATTCAAACGCTCGTGCAGGTCCATCCGAACGTCTTACGAAAACTTCAAAAAGTTATATTACAGGTCGAAGAAACTTGTCAAACTAAGTATAGAATCAATCTTTAGGGTGTTGCTATCATAAATCTTAAATAAAGTTCCAACCGGAGAATTCCTTTGTGTGTAGAGAAGCCATGGAACGCAGGTCGCTATCATGTGAATTGAGTGTGACCAGCCCTTGGTTCTCTGCCAGACACCTGGCTCATTCAGCTCCCATTCAGCCCCACAACACAGTAGAAGCCTCATTCAAGTTTCTGAAGACGGTTGACATCTAGTGGAAGCCCTAGGAAGTGCAACTTCATCCATATCCCACGGTGAATTTAATAGGGGCTGGGTTGAAAATCGACCAACGTGATTTCTCACTTCCCGTTTGGATTTCTTCTCAGGTTTTTGCCTGCCATATGAGTTCTGTTATACTCACAGACATCATTCAAACAGTTTTAGAAACTTCAGAGTGTTTTCTATCCAATACTAATATTAATATGCATATATTAGCAACTGGTACTGAGGAGCAGGCTGTTTACTCTGGGCACCTTTCATCCAAGCGACTCAATACTGCCCCTGCAGCCAAACGAAGTTTACTTATTTATTTTATTTAAACAATCACCCTTAGTTAAATCTTGTTCCTGTACTGTTTGTAAACACGCTGGTAAATTGATTACTAACCTTATCCAGATTAAAGGCACTGGTTACAGTGAGAAGCTTCCTTTTGAGTGCACAACTTATTCAGGTCCCCAAGAAAGTAGACCTGTTTACGTCACATACACTGTCAAGCATTTCACAGATATTATTTAGATACAGACTGTTAGCACTTGGTGTCCAATAGCAACATCCCAAAAAGAAAAGGCTTTAGATGTGCCAAGTGAACCTGCAACCACAACACTTCAATAACACTCGAAATAAGATATTCTCTAAGCATTACAGGGATATGGCTCTGAATAGATACAGCAACACCTCCCCTATAAGCATTCCTGTCTCTTCTATAGATGTTATATCCTTGTGTTGCTACTTCTGCATCATCAAATTACATGGAATTTTGTTATCAATTTTCATACATTTAAATTATTCTAATCGGTCTGCAACCCAGAGTTGGTAAAGTTCTGGTTTAAATGAAAAAGACTGAATTCCCAGCTTAGAAAAGTAAAATCAATGTTCATTCACGAGAGCTCTTCAGTTCATATACAAAGACATTCATTTTATACCATTCTCCTTACTTACGCACACACATGCACACTAACATTAGGAGAGCTATCTTCTCCAGAATTCTCACCACGGTTTGACAGTTCCATTCCCCCCAGATTAGGGGAACCTGGAGGGGTACTCCCTGTCCTATCGTACTTTTCTCAGAGTTCTAGCCAGGTCGGTTCAAACACAGTTTAATTGTTCTCTGTGTTTTCTTTAGGCACAAACATACATTTCTCTCTTCCCCAGTCCAACCTAGTTGGACTTATGTTTAACATTTTCATTATTCCTTATATATGCTACATAACCTATAATCCCTAATGGTTACATTTCCGGGTAGAATTACTTAATCATTATCTTTAACCTTATAAAGTCTTTTGCAATGAAATTAATAATTTAAGTGGGTCCCTGGGGCTGGTACTATGACAGGAGAGGGTTGAAGACGTCTCTGGGGCTGGTACTATGACAGGAGAGGGTTGAAGACGTCTCTGGGGCTGGTACTATGACAGGAGAGGGTTGAAGACGTCTCTGGGGCCTATTCTCTACTACATAAACTATATTGTGAGTGAGTGAGAGTGAGGAGAGAGGAGAGCTTTGCCTACACAGACATGGTGTTGTGCAGTCACCGTAGGTGTCAAGAACCAGAGCATAACATGAGCATAACATGTGGATGAGATTCTCTTGGCTGTGTCTCCCAGGCTGGCTTCAGGAAATTCAGATTAGCATGTGTAACGGAGTCGATTTCTGTACATCTGACAAGCCAAAGCATTCATGAGTCCTGGCACCTGTACTTCAAGGTCTCAGGAAGTAGACATCACTGCTCGATGCTAACTTAACCAAAATCGCTACATATGCAAATGAGAGACTCCATAATGGTAAGTAAAAATTGTCTCTTGTTCTCTCTTACTCTGGCCCTCTTCTTTCTCCAGTAATATGAAGTGCTGTTTCACCGTGTGCTTAACCTTCTCTTTGTACCTCCTGCTCTTCTCTCCTCCACAGCTGCTCTGAATAGCTGAATTATTCTCTTTGATGAAGAGCAACCCAATGGCACCAGAGTGACAGTACAGGGAGAATGAGAAAGACAGAATGTGAAGAGAGAACTATTTGGAGTGAAAAAAGTGGGTTTACTTCATTACACTACCATACCCACCTGCTGGTCATTGGCATACCACAAGACTGCTTATTTTTCTCTCTCTCTCCCTCCCCCTCTACACACAGAGAGAGACAGTCAATGTGGTTGCCATGGCCTTTGGCCTGGTGTGCTGCAGGTATATGCTGGGGGTGAGTCACTTCTCTCCTGCTTGCCTTGCCCAAGCATGCTTGTGTTATATAAGCCCTGCTCTGACGTCGTGACAATGCTCCCAGCCCCAGGAAGTAAGGTTGACGCACAATCAGAGGAGAAAGCAGCCTGTGTGAATAGGATCATCTCTGGCCCAAGACTAAAAATCACACGGTCACGACCGGCTGACACAGCATTAACCAGTGTGTGCGTGTGTGTGAGCCTAACATTTTCTTGGTCAGGACAAACCTCCTGACACTACCAACTATGACACATTGACACACACCAACACCAAATAAAATATATGTTCTTTTAGAAAATGGAAGCCAAAACAACCCATCGCTAGGCAACAGAAGTGTTTCTATTTTCCCAAACAGGCAGAATGCTGATGTCACTCCTTCCACACAAAACACCAACATTCAACAGGCATCTGCTTGTGCGTAGCCATGTATTTGTTTGGCCCTGGTAATCTTGTTAGGACCCCAGTCACCCTTAAGCCACCCATCTCATAAATAAAACAGTTTCATAGTGCACCCTCTGTGTGTGTGTGTGAATTAACACTGCGGCACACTGCAGTATTGGTGGGTACTAATAGAGGGGTGAAAAGGGGTTCTTTGACACTAACCCATTGAGACCAATCCAGAGGAAATGTGATACGTGATAAATCAGTAACTGCTTTAACCAATGACACACTATGAACTCGGATGATGAACAATTACACACAGAAGGCATATTATATTAATTGATTGACAGGTGATGTTAAATAGCACATCACAGCTCAAGGTTTCCTCTAGCTAGAGCGATGCCGAGATGGGTGATTGGGTAGTTCAGTCAGAACTTCTCAGTGGCCTAAGAGACACATTCTAAACTGTTAAAAGCACAGTCCTAACTGGTGGAAATCTCTAGGGGCTCCATTGATATTATAAGGTAGTATTTTAAAACTGTAATCTAGTCCTATAGGGTAGTTCTACCAGTCTTACCAGAGAAAAGATCAGGGATAGGTTAGGATATAGCAGCAACCTCTGACCGTGAGAGCTGTGTCACCATCAGGGCTATGTGAGCCATGCATGGACAGAGGAACACATCTTACACAGTAATGGGGAAGTAGTTGATTCTCTCTCCATACCGTTTTTTTATTTTTTTTTATCCATTTGAATATTTGTAACTACTTTTTAAGGACATACCTGCAGTCAACTTGTGCAATTCGTTAAGAGAAAGCAGATCGAAGTCCCCAGGCACACAACAACGAGACCGGAGCCTTGCTAGTAACTCACTGTTACGCAGCACGCAACATGTGATCAAGTTATTTATTTAACTAGGTAAGTCAGTTAAGAACAAATTCTTATTTACAATGACGGCCTACCAGGGAACAGTGGGTTAACTGCCTTGTTCAGGGGCAGAATGACAGATTTTTACCTTGTCAGCTGGGGATTTGATCCCGCAATTGGCTTTGGGGATGACCAGTGAAATATACCGGCTGGAGCGTGTGCTACGGGTGGGTGCTGCTATGGTGACCAGTGAGCTGATATAAGGCAGGGCTTTACCTAGCAAAGACTTATAGATTACCTGGAGCCAGTGGGTTTGGCGACGAATATGAAGCGAGGGCCAGCCAACGAGAGCATACAGGTCACAGTGGTGGGTAGTATATGGGGCTTTGGTGACAAAATTATGGCACTGTGATAGACTGCATCCAGAGTGTTGGAGGCTATTTTGTAAATGACATCGCCAAAGTCAAGGATCGGCAGGATAGTCCGTTTTACAAGGGTGTGATTGGCAGCATGAGTGAAGGATTCTTTGTTGCGAAATAGGAAGCCAATTCTTGGTTTCCATTTATTGGAGATGTTTAATATGAGTCTGGAAGGAGAGTTTACAGTCTAACCAGACACCTAGGTATTTGTTGTTGTCCACATATTCTAAGTCAGAACCGTCCAGAGTAGTGATGCTGGACGGGCAGGCAGGTGCGGGCAGCGATCGGTTGAAGAGTATGCATTTAGTTTAACTTGCAATTAAGAGCAGTTGGAGGCCACGGAAGGAGAGTTGTCTGCATAGAGGTGGATCAGAGAATCACCAGCAGCAAGAGCGACATCATTGATGTATACAGAGAAAAAGAGTCGGCCCGAGAATTGAACCCTGTGCCACCCCCATAGACTGCCAGAGGTCCGGACAACAGGCCCTCCGATTTGACACACTGAACTCTTTCTGAGAAGTAGTTGGTGAACCAGGGAAGGCAGTCATTTGAGAAACCAAGGCTGTTGAGTCTGCCGATAAGAATGTGGTGATTGACAGAGTCGAAAGCCTTGGCCAGGTCGATGAATACAGCTGCACAATACTGTCTTTTATCGATGGCGGTTATGATATTGTTTAGGACCTTAAGCGTGGCTGAGGTGCATGACCAGCTCGGAAACCAGATTCCATAGCGGAGAAGGTACGAAATGGTTGGTGATCTGTTTGTTAACTTGGCTTTCAAAGACCCTAGACAGGGCAGGATAGATATAGGTCTGTAACAGTTTGGGTCTAGAGTGTCACTCCCTTTGAAGAGGAGGATGACCGCGGCAGCTTTCCAATCTTTCGGGAATCTCAGACGATATGAAAGAGAGGTTCAACAGGCTAGTAATAAGGTTTGCAACAATTGCGGCGGATCATTTTAGAAAGAGGGTCCAGATTGTCTAGCCCGGCTGATTTGTAGAGGTCCAGATTTTGCAGCTCTTTCAGAACATTGGCTATATGGATTTGGGTAAAGGAGAAATGGTTGAGGCTTGGGCAAGTTGCTGTGGGGGGTGCAGGGCTGTTAACCGGGGTAGGGGTAGCCAGGTGGAAAGCATGGCCAGCCGTAGAAAACTTCTTATTGAAATTGTCAATTATTGTGGATTTATCGGTGGTGACAGTGTTTCCTAGCCTCAGTGCAGTGGGCAGCTGGAAATGTGCTTTTATTCTCCATGGACTTTAGTGTCCCAGAACCTTTTGGAGTTTGTGCTACAGGATGTAAATTTCTGTTTGAAAAAACTAGCCTTTGCTTTCCTTAACTGCCTGTGTATATTGGTTCCTAACTTCCCTGAAAAGTTTAATATCGCAGGGGCTATTCGATGCTAATGAAGTACACCACAGGTTGTGCTTTGCAAGTGTGCATTTGATTAGCTAATTAAGTAGCTAGTTAACCACATAGCTAGATAACTAACTTCTTCCAAAATCAATCTTCGCAAGGTAACATCAGAGAATCCCCTCCTGGATCAAGAGCCTTGCTGTCTAATATTTGTTTCGTGTGTACAGAAAACTGTGAGTAGCATTTTTTTTTTTACTTATAACTTTGAGATGGGTTGTCTGTCCTCCAAACACTTTAGATCAGAGACTATTAAAATGTTCACAATGCACTCATTAGCATTCTATATGGGATTTAAATGTGCTTGTTAGCATTGCTAACTTTCGGATCACATAAACTCACCGGGGTTTGAAAATAATCACCCCTTGTATTCAGAGCCGGTATTACCGTATATCCCGGTATGACAATCTAGATACCGCCCAAACCTACTTCTCTCTCCCATCCCACTCTCTCCACAATGGCAGTCCAGCTCCATGAGGGTTTAACCTCTCCTCAGAACACCCTGGCAATATGGGTTATCTGAACATGACTGAAGCCAGGAGGCAGAGAGGGAATCACGGCGTCATGATACTGCTGGCAACACGCCTGCTCTCTGTGACTGGCTGCTTTAGCCTTGCACTAACATATGACTGCTGCGCCTGACGCCTCTGGGGGCGTAACACTGGTACCCCTTAATTACTCTTTAACGAGCACTTCTGAGGGTTCTTTTGTCTGTCTGGGGGGAGAGAGTGAAGTGAGGAAGGGGAGAAAGAGGGAGAGTGGCAGTGGTGTGAACTCATAGTCCCAACAGAAATCCTGCCCCCTGGTCCCAGCCCCCCCCCCCCCCCGTGGTCCCAGCCCCCCCCCCCCCCCCTGGTCCCAGCTCCCCCCCCCACCCCCTGGTCCCAGCTCCCCCCCCACCCCCTGGTCCCAGCTCCCCCCCCACCCCCTGGTCCCAGCTCCCCCCCACCCCCTGGTCCCAGCCCTGTGGAGTGTCTAAAGCTATACACTGGAGCTGTATTTCATGATGAACTGAGTTAACTGATTGGATGAGAGTCACTGAAACATAGTCCCTTCTCTTCCCCACGTCCTCCATCTCGCCTGTTTTAAGGGCCTTACGGAACCATATGGGGCTGGGGTCAGTGCTTGTGGACAGGGAGTGGATGGTCCATGAAAGAGACATACCAATGTACCAGTGCCATCTCCCCCTCCCCTCTATCTGTCCCCCTCTCTGTCCGTATCTGCAGCCCAGAACAGGATTAGGCTGGGTGCCCAGTGGTGACACTAGTCTGTTGGAGCTGAGCTGACAGACTGTTGGTTCAGTTGTTGGCTGCAAGTGGAGTGAGGACCTGAGAGAGAGGGAAGGGAGGATGGGAGCGTTGAGACAGAAGTGAGATAAAAGGCTTAAAATTAGTGAGAAAGAGAACGAGAGTGAGTGAGGAAAAATGGGAGAGCTGGTACACCGTGTAATGAAATGGAGAAAGAAAAGGCTGTAGAATCATCTCTGATGGGCAGAAATAGAAGGGTCAGCCAGAGGACAAAGTCTCCTTGGACTGTCCGTGTCGGATAACTCTTAAAGAGTGCCAAGCTGGAAGGGACGTTTTTGCTGATCATGTACCGTGTGCCTAAAATGACATGCATCTCTTCAACATTTGCTCTCACTAGAAGTAGGATTGCAATGTGTATGCAGAGATATATGTGGCTCTCCCCCATAAAGATGTTATGTCTATTCTCATCCATACGATTTCAATAGGTTTCCTACGGAGGATTGACAGTATCATTTAAAACAGATTCACATTCAAGTCAACATTCTCTGATGTGTGAACCTCCAACCATCTTTGTGGTACCATTTTAAATGTCCGTTTTATTCCCACTTTAGCACTTATCAGCCAAAACATGACACCCACCCTGTATTCAAGAGGAAGTTGTGTCTCAACCGATGGAGGTCACACCTCAGATTATGTAAAATAAGGTCTTTATTTTATTTATTTTTTATTTCACCTATATTTAACCAGGTAGGCTAGTTGAGAACAAGTTCTCATTTGCAACTGCGACCTGGCCAAGATAAAGCATAGCAGTGTGACCAGACAACACAGAGTTACACATGGAGTAAACAATTAACAAGTCAATAACACAGTAGAAAAGAAGAAAAAAAAGAGTCTATATACATTGTGTGCAAAAGGCATGAGGAGGTAGGCGAATAATTACAATTTAGCAGATTAACACTGGAGTGATAAATGATCAGATGGTCATGTGCAGGTAGAGATATTGGTGTGCAAAAGAGCAGAAAAGTAAATAAATATAAACAGTATGGGGATGAGGTAGGTAAATTGGGTGGGCTATTTACCGATAGACTATGTACAGCTTGCAGCGATCGGTTAGCTGCTCAGATAGCAGATGTTTGAAGTTGGTGAGGGAGATAAAAGTCTCCAACTTCAGCGATTTTTGCAATTCGTTCCAGTCACAGGCAGCAGAAAACTGGAACGAAAGGCAGCCAAATGAGGTGTTGGCTTTAGGGATGATCAGTGAGATACACCTGCTGGAGCGCGTGCTACGGGTGGGTGTTGCCATCGTGACCAGTGAACTGAGATAAGGCAGAGCTTTACCTAGCATGGACTTGTAGATGACATGGAGCCAGTGGGTCTGGCGACGAATAGAGCATACAGGTCGCAGTGGTGGGTGGTATAAGGTGCTTTAGTAACAAAACAGATGGCACTGTGATAAATTGCATCCAGTTTGCTGAGTAGAGTATTGGAAGCTATTTTGTAGATGACATCGCCGAAGTCGAGGATCGGTAGGATCGTCAGTTTTACTAGAGTAAGTTTGGCGGTGTGAGTGAAGGAGGCTTTGTTGCGGAATAGAAAGCCAACTCTAGATTTGATTTTAGATTGGAGATGTTTAATGTGAGTCTGGACGGAGAGTTTAGTCTAGCCAGACACCTAGGTACTTATAGATGTCCACGTATTCTAGGTCGGAACCATCCAGGGTGGTGATGCTAGTCGGGTGTGCGGGTACAGGCAGCGAACAGTTGAAAAGCATGCATTTGGTTTTACTAGCGTTTAAGAGCAGTTGGAGGCCACGGAAGGAGTGTTGTATGGCATTGAAGCTCGTTTGGAGGTTAGATAGCACAGTGTCCAAGGACGGGCCGGAAGTTTACAGATGGTGTCGTCTGCATAGAGGTGGATCAGGGAATCGCCCGCAGCAAGAGCAACATCATTGATATATACAGAGAAAAGAGTCGGCCCGAGAATTTAACCCTGTGGCACCCCCAAGTCTAAGGTACAACATATGCATTGACCTTTAAGATAATAGAAAAAAAAAGAAAATGTAATTGTATTAACATTTTTTTATTTTTTATTAATGTTTGACAACCCTGTTTTGTATGCTTTTAAATTATATCAATCTCAACTGTTTATAATTTCCAGGGATGAAGACATGAAAGTCTCATGGTATGGTGGGTTATGCTAAATAGGTTCCCTTTGAGCACCTTTATCTATTGAATGTTTTGGTATTCAGGTCCAAAAAGTCACTTTCTGAGCACTTCTACAACAGGCAAATACGTATGGAAGGTTTTGTTCAAATCGAAAAGGGGTGCAGTCAAAAGGTGATTGAATTCAAATGGATTTACCCTGTAACTGCTGCCACATGATAGAGGGAGAATAACAATGAGCTAACCTTTGGACCTACCATCCCTCATTACATAATATTATCTCCAACCGTCTGTGTACATCTAGTCCTCTATTGGGCAGATTACCATTTTGCCGTAGGAGAAAGAGCAGAGAGTTTAGGACCAGCTACTGTGCTACCAAATCAGTGGTGTTGTGAATGGGTGGTTTTACAACATGGCTTCTTTTCTCCAAAAAGCACAACAGATGAGTAATGATGACGTCTTGGTGATTCTGGGTCAGTTTTACACGTCACAGTGGAAGTCACTATTTATTGTGTAGCCTAGCTATAAATGTGGATGATTACACATGTTCTATTTCTACAGGATGGCCAGTCAGAAAATTGTCAAATGTATAACATCTGATAAAACAATATGTTTGAGTGGAATGAGAAACCACTAAATATCAAGGGATGGGCTATGGGCTTGCAAGGCTCCACCAAGTCTTCAACACTATAATTATAGCCTTTTTAGAGAGACATTCATGTCTATTTAGGTCAGTGTTCCAAAGAGAACAAGAAACTGTTAAAGATATACAGATCTGAAACACTGAGATGGAGAAAGAGAGAAACATATATACAGATCTGAAACACTGAGATGGAGAAAGAGAGAAACATATATACAGATCTGAAACACTGAGATGGAGAAAGAGAGAAATATATACAGATCTGAAACACTGAGATGGAGAAAGAGAGAAACATATATACAGATCTGAAACACTGAGATGGAGAAAGAGAGAAACATATATACAGATCTGAAACACTGAGATGGAGAAAGAGAGAAATATATACAGATCTGAAACACTGAGATGGAGAAAGAGAGAAACATATATACAGATCTGAAACACTGAGATGGAGAAAGAGAGAAACATATATACAGATCTGAAACACTGATATGGAGAAAGAGAGAAACATATATACAGATCTGAAACACTGAGATGGAGAAAGAGAGAAACATATATACAGAGCTGAAACACTGATATGGAGAAAGAGAAACATATATACAGATCTGAAACACTGAGATGGAGAAAGAGAGAAACATATATACAGATCTGAAACACTGATATGGAGAAAGAGAGAAACATACATAAAGATCTGAAACACTGAGATCAAGACAGAGAAACGTATATAGAGATCTGAAACACAGATATGAAGAGAGAGGAACTGTTAGATATATACAGTGGGGAGAACAAGTATTTGATAACCTGCAAAATCGGCAGTGTTTCCTACTTACAAAGCATGTAGAGGTCTGTAATTTCTATCATAGGTACACTTCAACTGGGAGAGACACAATCTAAACAATCTAAACAAAAATCCAGAAAATCACATTGTATGATTTTAAGTCATTTAAGTAATTCATTTGACTGCCCATTACTGCTTATGACTTATTAATCATCAGTTATTCACATTGCTGATGACTATTTCATTCCGTCCCCTCATCTCTACAGAGTCGTCCCCTCATCTCTACAGAGTCGTCCCCTCATCTCTACAGAGTCGTCCCCTCATCTCTACAGAGTCGTCCCCTCATCTCTACAGAGTCGTCCCCTCATCTCTACAGTCGTCCCCTCATCCCTACAGAGTCGTCCCCTCATCCCTACAGAGTCGTCCCCTCATCTCTACCGTCGTCCCCTCATCTCTACAGTCGTCCCCTCATCTCTACAGTCGTCCCCTCATCTCTACAGTCGTCCCCTCATCCCTACAGAGTCATCCCCTCATCCCTACAGAGTCATCCCCTCATCCCTACAGAGTCATCCCCTCATCCCTACAGAGCTGCTGCCTATGCTATCTGACCATACCACTATTTGAATAGTTCCTCAAAGTAAATAAGGCATACTTTTGTGACTGCTGAATACCAACTATAAGTCACTTAGATCATGTATTATCAGGCTCGCAAAGCACCTGCTTCCCATTCCTCTCAATCATGGGTTCTCTTCTCTAGTGTCTGCACCGCACAGACCAGACAATCCCTGGTTTTCAGATAACTTGGCAGAATGAATTAGAAAGACATCTCTTGGGCTCAAGCTAGACTGGGCCTCCTTCAGAGCGCTAAGAAACAAATGCACAGGATTGATCAGGAAGTCCAAATCAGATGACTATTTAAATGCAGTCACAGAGAACCTAAACAATCCTACCAAGTTCTGGAAGCTAATCAAATCAGTGTCAGGTTCTAATGCATCCTCTGACCTTCCTGACCATTTAATGATAGATTCTAATGAAGTGAAGGACAATAAAGACAATATTGTAGGGGTTTTAACAAGCACTTCATATCTTGCTGGTTCAGTTTTTGATAATGGTGGGGCCCAGGCCTCTAATGTCAGCTCTGTTACAGTCAACTATGATTTAGTCCCCCATGTGAACCATTTTAACCTTGAGCCTGTTCTGTTTCTTATACTGAGGTCAATAAAGGCAATAGACACTAAAAAGTCTGCAGGTCCAGACAACCTGGATCCCTACCTCTTAAAGATAGCAGCTGGTATTATTACTGAACCTATGGCTCACATTTTCAACTTGAGTCTCTTGACCAATTCCATACCCAGCATTTGGAAATCAGCTTATGTCTTCCCACTGCTAAAAGGTGGAGAAACCTCAGATGCTAATAAATAACTATTGTCCTATCTCTAAACGCACTATCCTGGCCAAAATCTATTCATCCCTAGTGAACTCACAATTAAAAAACTTAATTGAAAAGAACATACTGAGCGCAGTTCAGTCTGGCTTTAGATCGGGGCACAGCACCAAAACTGCAGCTATGGCAGTGGCAAATGACATCATTAATGCACTTAATAAAAAGCAACATTGTGCTGCTCTGTTGGTGGATTTATCAAAGGCCTTTGATTCAGTTGACCATGAATTGTTGCTAGCGAGACTCTGAAACATTGGTCTCAGTGAAGGGGCAGTAAATTGGTTTAGAAACCATCTTTCTGACAGAACACAATGTGTATATACAGACAATCACAAGTCTAGCTGTCTAGAGATTAATAGAGGTGTGCCTCAGGGTTCCATTTTAGCTCCTGTGTTGTTCTCAATTTGTATTAATGATTTGGGAAATGGGATGCAACCAGCAAAGCTGCGTCTATATGCAGATGATACAGTTATATATTAATGTGCTCATTCTCTGGTTCAGGCTGTTGAAGAGCTCCACACTGCTATTCAGTCACTGCAGGCCTCCCTTTATGGTCTAAATGCATGACCTTTACCAGAGCTAGAACTCTGCCAAAGGTTAGCATTGTCACATATGGTGGCTTATCCATTGAAAAAGTGTTATCCTACAAATACCTAGGTATTTGGTTGGATGACAAGTTGTCATTTAAAGTTCATGTGGATAATCTTGTGACAAAGCTTAAATTGAAATGTTATTTTCGTAATAAGGCTTGCTTCCCGCTTATGACTAGAAAGAAGCTTGTTCAGGCCACTTTTCTCTCTGTAATTGATTATGGTGACTTGTTGTATATGCATATGCAGCCTCCTCTGTCTTACAGAGACTGGACTCTGTTTATCATGCATCCTAGCGCTTTATTACAAATGCCAAATCACTCACCCAGCATTGCACCTTGTACCGAATGGTAGGTTGGACCTCACTTTATATGCGCAGAAAGATACATTTGTATGTGTTCATCTACAAAGCCCTTTGGGTAAACTCCCTCTTTACCTCTGTAGTCTGGTCTCCACCACCACCAGCAGTTACCATACCCGGTGTGCTAGGTGGTAGCTACTTAAAGTCCCCAGGACATTCACAGTATTAGGCAAGACTACCTTCTCTTCTTGTGCATCAAAGGCATGGAATAGTCTACAATCCATGCTTCATCTAGATACGTTAGTGCCACTGAATTCATTTAAAATATTGATAGAAATCTTACAGAGGAGTGTAAATGCTTTTTTTTTAGGCTGGATCATGTTGTGTTGTATGTTTTAATGATGTAATGTATTGATTGTTGCTACCTTCTTGGCCAGGTCTCCCTTGAAAAAGAGACTCTGGGTCTCAGTGGGCTTTTCCTGGTTAAATAAAGGTTAAATAAAAATAAAAAGGTTAAATAATTTGGAGGCTGGACACTGATCACGAGTCAGATTTGGTCTATTTGAACAGACATTTGAAGATGTGAAGATCATGTAAGGATATTTATTGAAATCAAGTTAATTTTATATACAGATCCATAAATGATCAGATAATGACTACAGATATTATACATTTCCGAAAGTGGATTCATTCATGCCTAAGTATAAAGGCTTAGATATGTCAGCATGTTGAAACATACCCTATTGCGATATCAAAATATTCTACAAATACGTAAGTGGGTGCACACGCATCAGGCGCTTGTCTTGAAGGGAGCTCATCCCAGATAGTTCCCTGGACTCATAAGGAAGCAGGGAGATTTCTAAGGACCGGATTGGATGCATGTAGAAACTGTCCCATTACGGAGAATATCCAAGCTCCATATGAAATGAAGAACATGCGTATCCGGATAAATATAGCTATCACCTGATATTGACCCTTTTCTCCCAGTGCATTTTATTTGAAATCAATGACAGCAAGGTACATAATTGTTACCCAGAAATGATTTGATATTGAGCTAAAAACAGCTGCATTGGACCTTTAACAACAAGCCTACAGAGAGTGCCAAAACTAGCATTTTACATACCTGTCATTGCAACGGCAGCCAACCATGTCCCGTAAAAACTGGGTTGCCATGGTGACCTACCTCTCAGAGGGGTGTATGTGCTAGGTGCGGCCCAAAACTACACCTGACCCACTGTCCCGCTGACTGTCCCAGATACAGAACCTTCATCCACATCACATAAAACTGATCTGATAAGGACAAAAAAAAAGCTGATAAGCTACATTTCCTTATGAGTCTGTTAATCAGTGGAATGGTTTCATATTGCTGTCCACAGCACAGAGCTAAATGTGTTAGTTCTGGCATTTATGTGACATTTGCAGCACCGGTAAAAAAAAATGGGATTAATTCCTGACTGTAAAGTACAATATCTCTTGATGGTACCACTTCACACCTCTGAAAGCCTGATGGAATAACATACGGGTGCTGTGGAGTGGTGGTGTGAGTGAGTTCATTTGCATAAAGGTCAGCCTTGGGCTGAGTGATGGTGTGAGTGAGTTCATTTGCATAAAGGTCAGCCTTGGGCTGAGTGATGGTGTGAGTGAGTTCATTTGCATAAAGGTCAGCCTTGGGCTGAGTGATGGTGTGAGTGTGTTCATTTGCATAAAGGTCAGCCTTGGGCTGAGTGATGGTGTGAGTGAGTTCATTTGCATAAAGGTCAGCCTTGGGCTGAGTGATGGTGTGAGTGAGTTCATTTGCATAAAGGTCAGCCTTGGGCTGAGTGATGGTGTGAGTGAGTTCATTTGCATAAAGGTCAGCCTTGGGCTGAGTGATTATTTCTAAACAGTAGCCTAGTAGACAAAAGAGTGGTGGATTATAAATTATATTTCTTTAGTTGTTTCTGTCATTGCTCTTTTGTCTGGACTGTGTTTGAAAGAAGTTCATTAACCATTCTTCCAGACTGCACTACAGGTTACTACTGTATGTAATCCCTGTTGGCTATCGTAGCCTACAATGTGAAGCTCCTTTTTTTTCTGGCAACAAAATATCATTTTCCTCAATGCGTGATAAAGGTTTGCAATGAAGATGGTTTAATTGTCTAAGCGAAGCTGTTGAAGCAAAATGTTCAAACCAACGGATGAGATGTGTGCGGGAATCTAGGTTTTGATTGGATTGTAGACCAATTGTGGGAAAAGGTTATTGGCTACGGGATAGCATTTAGCAGTTCTCCACTTGATGAAACCTGAAAACCACAAATTGACAAAACTGAAAGTAAGAGGAACTCTTAAAAGAAAAACAGCCTACAATGCAAACCAGACAATATTTTGTTTCAAACAGTCGAAGCACAAGAGATTCATTTGTATGAGTTGAATGTTACATTTACACGATATACTCTACTAGCATATTGCAGCCTACTTCTAATCATAAGTGCATTATTTCATGTAAAAAATACAAATAATGCATTCCCGTTAGCCATATTTAAACAATCCTGTAAAAACGCACATATAGCCTAACAACTGGTGTACCGCCAGTGTGTGGACACGACGACACAGTGACTGAAAGAATCAGAAAGTGACGTTTAGTTTAGTGTTCTGACAAAATGGTCCATGAATATATTGTCCACGTCTAGGCCTTGTACCAAACGATAAATAGGCTTCTGTGTATAATATTTATAACCACTGACTTGTCATGGTTCGCAATGCTACATTTGTGAAAATAAAATGCAGCGACTATAGGCTATAGTTCACGCCACAAACATCACCCGGGGCGACCACACCAACTTTACGCTCAGTTAATTATTTTCTTACCTTTGTGTTCACTCCAACGAGAACGGGGACTGACGAAGCACACACACTCGAACAAGAACGAAAATAAACCGTTTCCACAAACCAGTCGAGTCGTAAGCAAAAGCGCAAAATAATTAATTCACGTACTTTCTTTGATTTCTCAAAACAATTCCTTTCACGTAGCTGCCTCCACCTCAATTCACTCGACCTAGTGACGTCACCGCTGCAAAACCAGGCTTGCAGGGGGGTGTTGCGTTCATGGTTAGATGGGATACTTAAAACTTGTCTATATATATATATATATATATATATATATATATATATATATAAAACAAAATACATTTTATATATATTTATATACAGTACCAGTCAAAAGTTTGGGCAGAACTACTCATTCCAGGGTTTTTCTGTATTTTAATTATTTTCTTCATTGTAGAATAATAGTAAAGACATCAAAACTATGAAATAACACATATGGAATCATGTAGTAACAAAAAAAGTGTTAAACAAATCAAAATATATTTTATTTATTTTATTTCAAATAGCCACCTTTTGCCTTGATGACAGCTTTGCACACTCTTGGCATTCTCTCAACCATCTTCATGAGGTAGTCACCTGGAATGCATTTCAATTAACAGGAATACATTTCAATTAACAGGTGTTAACTGGCGCCGACAGAGAGGGCTGCCGTGCTTCTATCTCTTAGGAAACTTGGCACTATTTAGTTTTTTATGTGTTATTTCTTACATTATTAGAACAGATTTGTTTTTGGTGTTATTACATAGAGCCGAACTATTAAATATCAGAGTGACAGTAACTCACCAGCACTACCAGCATTACGACCAGGAATACGACTTTCCGGAATTGGATCCTTTGTTCGTAGGAGGTGCGCACACCACCCACTGCTTCTGAGTATATTACTCGCTAATGTCCAGTCTCTGGAAAATAAAGTTGACGAGCTCAGGGCAAGGATTTCTTTCCAGAGAGACATCAGGGATTGTAATATACTCTGTTTCACAGAAACATTGCTCTCTCAGGATATACTGTCTGAATGTCCAGCCAGCTGGGTTCTCAGTTCATCGCGCAGACAGGAATAAATATCTCTCCGGGAAGAAGAAGGGCAGGGGTGTATGTTTCATGATTAACGACTCGTGGTGTGATTGTGATAACATACAGGAACTTAAGTCCTTTTGTTAACCCGGCCTAGAATACCTCACAATCAAATGCTAACCGTATAACCTCCCAAAATAATTATCTTCGGGTTATAGTTACAGCCGTATATATCCCCCCTCAAGCCGATGCCACAACAGCCCTCAAAGAATTTCACTGGACTTTATGCAAACCACATATCCTGAGGCCACATTTACTGTAGCTGGGGATTGTAACAAAGTAAATTAGAGGAAAAGAATGTCGAAATTCTATCAACATATTGACTGTAGTACTCACTCTGCTAAAACACTCGACCACTGCTACTCCATCTTCCGGGATGCCTACAAAGCCCTCCCCTGCCATACTTTCGGCAAATCTGTCCACGACTCCATTTTGCTCCTCCCTTCCTATAATCAGAAACTCAAACAGGAAGTACCCGTGTTAAGAACTATTCAACGCTGGTCTGACCAATCGGAATCCACACTTCAAGATTGTTTTGATCATGCAGACTGGGATATGTTCCGGTTAGCCTCCGAGAATAATATCGATGTATATACTGATACGGTGACTGAGTTTATCAGGAAGTGTATAGGAGATGTTGTACCCACTGTGACTATTTAAACCTACCCTATTCAGAAACTGTGTATAGATGACAGCATTCGCGCAAAACTGAAAGTGCAAACCATCGCATTTAACCATGGCAAGGTGACTGGGAATATGGCCGAATACAAGCAGTGTAGTTATTCCCTCCATAAGACAATCAAACAGGCAAAACATCAGTATATAGACAAAGTGGAGTCGCAATTTAACGGCTCAGACACAAAACGTATGTGACAGAGTTTACAGATAAACACGGACTACAAAGGGAAAACCAGCCAAGTCGCGGACACCGATGTCTTGCTTCTGAACAAGCTAAACACCTTCTTCGCCCCCTTTGAGAATAATACTGTGGCCCGCTATGAAGGACTGTGGGCTCTCGTTGTCCGTGGTCAACGTGAGTAAGACGTTTATGCGTGTTAACCCTCACAGACAACATCCCTAGCCACGTCCTCGGAACATGTGCACACCAGCTGGCTGGAGTGTTTACGCACATATTCAATCTCTCCCTATCCCAGTCTGCTGTCCCCACATGCATCAAGATGTCCACCATTGTTCCTGTACCCAAGAAAGCAAAGGTAACAGAACTAAATAACTTTTGCCCTGTAGCACTCACTTCTGTCATCATGAATTGCTTTGAGAGACTAGTTAAGGATGATATCACCTCTACCTTACCTGACACCCTAGACCCACTTAAATTTGCTTACCGGCCCAATAGATCCACAGACGATACAATCGCCACGGAACTGCACACTGCCCTATCCCATCTGGACAAGAGGAATACCTATGTAAGAATGCTGTTCATTGACTACAGCTCAGCCTTCAACACCATAGTACTCTCCAAGCTCATCATTAAGCTCAGGACCCTGGGTCTAAACCCCACCATGTGCAACTGGGTCCTGGACTTCCTGACGGGCCGTCCTCAGGTGGTGAAGATAGGAAAAAACACCTCCACTTCGCTGATACTCACCACTGGGGCCCCAGAAACTGAAATGGTCCACTCACACATATAGTGTGGTGAAGAAGGCGTACCAGTGCAAACTTCTACAGATGCACAATTGTGAGCATCCTGTCGGGCTGTGTCACCACCTGGTATGGCAACTGCACCTCCCACAACCGCAGGGCTCTCCAGAGGGTGGTGCGGTCTGCCCAACGCAAACTACCTGCCCTCCAAGACACCTACAGGACCCGATGTCACAGGAAGGCCAAAAAGATAATCAAGGACAACAACCACCCAAGCCACTGCCTTTTCACCTTGCTATCATCCAGAAGGCAAGGTCAGTACAGGTGCATCAAAGCTAGGATGAGAGACTGAAAAACAGCATCTATCTCAAGACCATCAGACTGTTCAATTCTGTTAAATAGACATCACTGACTTACATAGACTTGGAATCACTGGCCACTTTAATAATGGAACACTAGACACTTGAATAATGTTTACACATTTTGCATTACTCATCTCATATGTATATACTGTATCCTATCCTATTCTACTGTATCTAAGTCTATGCTGCTCTGACATTGCTCAACCAATATTTATATATTCTTATTTCCATTCCTTTACTTTAGAATTGTGTGTATTGTTGTGAAATTGTTAGATATTACTGTTAGATATTACTGCACTGGTAGAGTGTTTCCCTACACCCGCAATAAAATCTGCTAAACACGTGTATGTGACAAATAAAATGAAATTTAATTTGATTTGTTAAGAGTTAATATGTGGAATTAATGTATTTAAGCCAATCAGTTGTGTCAGTTATGACAAGGTAGGGGTGGTATACAAAAGACCAAGTCCATATTATGGCAAGAACAACTCAAATAAGCAAAGAGAAACGACAGTCCATCATTACTTTAAGGCATGAAGGTCAGTCAATCTGGAAAATGTCAAGAACTTTGAAAGTTTCTTCAAGTGCAGTTGCAAAAACCATCAAGCGCAATGATGAAACTGGCTCTCATGAGGACTGCCACAGGAAAGGAAGACCCAGAGTTACTTTTGCAGCAGAGGATAAGTTCATTAGACTTCAGGAATTGCAGCCCAAATAAATGTAGACAAAATAAATGCAGAAAAGTAACAGACACATCTCAACATCAACTGTTCAGAGGAGACTGTGTGAATCAGGAAAAGCAGCCAACAAGTGCTCAGCATATGTGGGAACTCCTTCAAGACTGTTGGAAAACCATTCCAGGTGAAGCTGGTTGAGAGAATGCCAAGAGTGTGCAAAGCTGTCATCAAGGCAAAGAGTGGCTACTTTGAAGAACCTCAAATATAAAATATATTTAGATTTGTTTAACACTTTCTTGGTTACTACATGACTCCATATGTGTTATTTCATAGTTTTGATGTCTTCTCTAATATGCTACAATGTAGAAAATAGTTTTTTTTAATGAAAAACCCTTGAATGAGTAGGTGTGTACAAAATGTTGACTGCTACTGCATATATATATATATATATATATATATATATATATTTATTTATTTATATATATATATGAATTTTATGTAACCCTAACTCTTTTCCTAGCCTTAACCTAATTCTCCTAAACTGCTACGTTAATTCTCCCATCCTGTTGCCTACTTTCTAGCCTGGCTGATGCGACCCACATTACTCAGCACAAGGAGAGCTGTGGCCACACTGGTCTGGAAAGGAGGCCGTTTGTTAATGTAATATTCACTCAGAAATTGTGAGATGGGTTTGATTGGTTCTCTTAAATGTATTTTTTTCCCTCAGAGGTTGAGATCTCTCATTGTTTGGATTTCAAAATCCAACCATTGTAATGGACCTGGGTAGTGCTCAGGGACTCTGCGTGTGTATGGGTGTTTGAGTGAGAAAGCCAACCAGTAAGAGCACAGCCCCCTTCATTATGGACCATTGTGCCTACAACATCAAAGAGCCATTTCAGACTCTGAGTTAGGTGTTAGCCAGAAAGTTCTCCTACCCTGCTACGAAAAGTAAATCCGAACATTTAGTTAAAACCGGGTGTTGCCGTCTTGGCTTGGCTGTGATGGAGAGTCAAGGGAAAATGGGTGGTGTGACACTTCTATTACTCATATACCTTGTTGACTAGTGACTGATTATTTTTCATTCAGAAGTTTACCTGAGTCAAAGAGAAAACTCAAACAGATTTAAATGGAAACTATTTACACAGTGATATAACAACTTGCTTTATGCATGACATGTTGTTGAGCTTCCAGGTTGCTGTGTAAAGGACATGTTGTTGAGCTTCCAGGTTGCTGTGTAAAGGACATGTTGTTGAGCTTCCAGGTTGCTGTGTAAAGGACATGTTGTTGAGCTTCCAGGTTGCTGTGTAAATGACATGTTGTTGAGCTTCCAGGTTGCTGTGTAAAGGACACGTTGTTGAGCTTCCAGGTTGCTGTGTAAAGGACATGTTGTTGAGCTTCCAGGTTGCTGTGTAAAGGACACGTTGTTGAGCTTCCAGGTTGCTGTGTAAATGACATGTTGTTGAGCTTCCAGGTTGCTGTGTAAAGTACATATTGTTGAGCTTCCAGTTTGCTGTGTAAAGGACACGTTGTTGAGCTTCCAGGTTGCTGTGTAAAGGACACGTTGTTGAGCTTCCAGGTTGCTGTGTAAAGGACACGTTGTTGAGCTTCCAGGTTGCTGTGTAAATGACATGTTGTTGAGCTTCCAGGTTGCTGTGTAAAGGACACGTTGTTGAGCTTCCAGGTTGCTGTGTAAAGGACATGTTGTTGAGCTTCCAGGTTGCTGTGTAAATGACATGTTGTTGAGCTTCCAGGTTGCTGTGTAAATGACACGTTGTTGAGCTTCCAGGTTGCTGTGTAAATGACACGTTGTTGAGCTTCCAGGTTGCTGTGTAAATGACACATTGTTGAGCTTCCAGGTTGCTGTGTAAAGGACACGTTGTTGAGCTTCCAGGTTGCTGTGTAAAGGACACGTTGTTGAGCTTCCAGGTTGCTGTGTAAAGGACACGTTGTTGAGCTTCCAGGTTGCTGTGTAAATGACATGTTGTTGAGCTTCCAGGTTGCTGTGTAAATGACACATGGTTGAGCTTCCAGGTTGCTGTGTAAAGGACACGTTGTTGAGCTTCCAGGTTGCTGTGTAAAGGACACGTTGTTGAGCTTCCAGGTTGCTGTGTAAAGGACACGTTGCTTCCTTTGACTGGAAGCCAGGACAAACACTCCAATCTGACCTTTGTTCAATGTTTATTCTGCAATTCTGTTTCCTTATGAAACCTTTATCAGTCGTTATTTTGAGGAAGTTTGATTTTAATAAACCTGCTAAAGGGAGGTTGTTTCCACTGAATGCAACCCACTGTGGTCTTCAGTACTTGGGTACCTGAGCAAATTGATTTGCAATGTTGAACAAAAACAAGTTCAGGTGTTGTATCTCCCTGTTTCAAAATGTTTTACTTTTCTTGCCACTGAATGTGACCCAGGTCTCAGGAAGGTAAAGCGACATCACCTTAGAGGGACAACGTAGCTGCCTGTGACCAGCTTACTTCCAGTAAGTCAACTTTTCTCTGTGTAAATACAAAACAACAAACTACTCTATCTCTCTGTTGCCCTTCCATTTCTCTCTCTGGTTTGACTTTGGTACTTTAGAAGTAAATATTGCATTACATGCTCCTTTTAACAAACAGACATGACACTGATGCAATGCAAAAGGAAGGAAACAAGTGAATTCCTCTAAGGAAGACAATGTGGATGCAGCCATTCCGAAATGGGAGAACAATTCATTAGGTCCAATTAGACTGAACCAGTTCTTTCCTTAATGAATGGTCCCTATTGTGGCAATATAGGGCCAACAGATAATAAGTGCTTTGAAGAATTGATTGAGGAGACTATTAGATTTGAAGGTGCTTCTCCACCTGCATTGCTTGCTGTTTGGGGTTTTAGGCTGGGTTTCTGTACAGCACTTTGAGATATCAGCTGATGTACGAAGGGCTATATAAATAAATTTGATTTGATTTGATTTGCTTCAGATCTCTCTTTACTACCGTTACTTTCCAGCCAGAATAACGATCTGTACTGGTGACTGATCAACTGGTCTCTTTACTACCGTTACTTTCCAGCCAGAATAACGATCTGTACTGGTGACTGATCAACTGGTCTCTTTACTACCGTTACAGACAGAATAACGATCTGTACTGGTGACTGATCAACTGGTCTCTTTACTACCGTTACTTTCCAGCCAGAATAACGATCTGTACTGGTGACTGATCAACTGGTCTCTTTACTACCGTTACAGACAGAATAACGATCTGTACTGGTGACTGATCAACTGGTCTCTTTACTACCGTTACTTTCCAGACAGAATAACGATCTGTACTGGTAACTGATCAACTGGTCTCTTTAACGGATACTTCCGGATTTTAACAATGAGGCCCTTTATCTACTTCCCTGGAGTCGGATGAACTTGTGGATACCATTTGTATGTCTTGGTGTCCAGTATGTCCAGTAAGTTAGAGGTAGTTTTGCAAACCAATGCTAACTAGCGTTAGCACAATGCCTAGCATGCTAGCAGATACCCATAGACTTCCAGTCATTGCGCTAATGCTAGTCAGCATTGACTCATGAAACTAGCTCTAACTTATTTCCTTCATACTGGAGAAGTAGATAAAGGTGCCTCATTGCCAAACTCCCGAAGTATCCCTTTAAGGCATAATTTAATACAAAGGAATTTGCTGTATAAAAGCATCTGCTATGACAATGTAATGTATTCTGTGACTGTCATGCGCTGAATCTCAAACGTCTGAGAAACACAAGTAGCTGTTTCCCTTGTTACTTGGATGAACAGATCCGACCTTCTGTTTTCTTTTTCAGCTGACATCTTCAGTTCATATTTGAAGTTTTCTCAATAATAGCACTGAGCATTTGTCAGAACCCTGCATTTTTAGCTTGTTTTCAGTAGTGGTTGTACAGTGTGTAGAAACTTGCCCTCGTCAAGAAAAATCCTATAGGATTTTGTGTCACCTCTATCAGAATCCTATTGTTTTTCTTAATTTAATCCATTAAATTATAGTTTGTTGTCATTTGTTCCAGTACAATACAGCAACATAAATTAGAACATTTACATTGTTCAGAAACAACAGTTCTATATTATTGTCGGTTTTATTCCACCACAATATTCAAAGCTGCAAGTTAATTTGCAGTACGACCACCAATAGGGTACATTTTTTCAACAAAACACTCAATTGAGTTATTTGATCTGATTCTGATTCTTAAATTCCTGTCAAAGGCTTTCCCTTTCACAGCATCTTTGCAAAATTAATTGTTAGGAACAGTAGCGCAAAGATATAAACATTTATTTTATTTAATATACAGCGCATTTGGAAAGTTTTCAGACCCCTTGACATTTTCCACATTTTGTTACATTACAGCCTTATTCTAAAATGGATTAAATACAACATTTTCCTCATCCATCTATAAACAATACCCCATAATGACATCACAATACCCCATAATGACATCACAATACCCCATAATGACATCACAATACCCCATAATGTGGAAAATTTCCAATACCCCATAATGACATCACAATACCCCATAAGGACAAATCGAAAACAAATGTATAAAAACAAAAACAGAAATACCTTAATTACATAAGTATTCGGACCCTTTGCTATGAGACTCAAAATTGAGCTCAGGTGCACCCTGTTTCCATTGATCGTCCTTGAGATGTTTCTACAACTTGATTGGAGTCCACCTGTGGTAAATTCAATTGATTGGACATGATTTGGAAAGGCACACACCTGTTTATATAAGGTCTCATAGTTGACAGTGCATGTCAGAGCAAAAACCAAGCTGTGAGGTAGAGAGAATTGTCCTTAGAGCTCTGAGACAGTATTGTGTTGAGGCACAGATCTTGGAAAGGGTACCAAAACATTTCTGTAGCATTGAAGGTTCCCAAGAGCACAGTGGCCTCCATCATTCTTAAATGGAAGAAGTTTGGAACCTCCAAGACTCTTCCTAGAGCTGGCCGCCCAGCCAAACTGAGCAATTGGGGGAGAAGGGCCTTGGTCAGGGTGGTGACCAAGAACCCGATGTTGTCTCTGACAGAGCTACAGAGTTCCTCTGTGGAGATGGGAGAACGTTCTATAAGGACAACCATTTCTGCAACACTCTACCAATCAGGCCTTTGTGGTAGAGTGGCCAGACGGAAGTCACTCCTCAGTAAAAGGCACATTACACTGGGAGTTTTCCAAAAGGCCCCTAAAGACTCTCACACCATGAGAACAAGATTCTCTTGGCTGATGGAACCAAGATTGAAGTCTTTGGCCTGATTGCCAAGCGTCACGTCTGGAGGAAACCTGGCACCATCCCTACAGTGAAGCATGATGGTGGCAGCATCATTCTGTGGGATGCTTTTCAGCGGCAGGTACTGGGAGACTAGTCAACATCAAGGGAAAGATGAATGGAGCAAAGTACAGAGAGATTCTTGATGAAAACCTGCTTTAGAGTGCTCAGGAC
The DNA here is from genome assembly GCF_002021735.2 of Oncorhynchus kisutch. NCBI lineage: Eukaryota > Metazoa > Chordata > Actinopteri > Salmoniformes > Salmonidae > Oncorhynchus > Oncorhynchus kisutch. Next base: position 67,291,379 of record NC_034175.2, on the reverse strand, counting down.
CTCAGACTGGGGGCGAGGTCCCAGTACACAGCTAAGACAACGCAGGAGTGGCTTCGGGACAAGTCTCTGAATGTCCTTGAGTGGCCCAGCAGAGCCCGGAGAGACCTGTCTGGAGAGACCTGAAAATAGCTGTGCAGCGACGCTCCCCATCCAACCTGACAGAGCTTGAGAGGATCTGCAGAGAATAATGGGAGAAACTCCCCAAATACAGGTGTGCCAAACTTGTAGCGTTATACCCAAGATGACTTGAGGCTGTAATCGCTGCCAAACTTGCTAAAACAAAGTACTAAGTAAAGGGTCTGAAACCTTATGTAAATGTCATATTTCAATCTTATTTCAATGTCCACCTTCATAGGTAATTTGAGAGGTTTGGAGGATGGGTTCTCCATATGTTAAGTAGCCAAGTTAACTACACTCTTAGAAAAAAGGAAAGGATTCTACCTGGAACCCAAAACTGTTCTACCTGGAACCAAAAAAATGTCTTCAAAGGGTGGACAAATCCTTTAGAATGTAATGTAAATATCTACAAGATTCCAATACAAGGATCCATTTCGAATCCAATAGAAAAATCATATCAGATTTGGATTCCCCATTGGAATCCTATGGGATTCTATGCTACATTGTTGTATCTTATAGGATTCTATACGATTCTAATCCATGATTCCAATAGAAAAATCCTCAGATGTTGGAACCAATCTGATTGGAATCCTATAGGATTCTATCCTATATGATTTTATATACAAGAATATAGAACAAATCGTATCAGTGTCCTGGTCTAAGCACCCAACTCCTCATCACATATGCCCCCTCGGATTCTATCCTATATGATTATATCCTATATGATTATATTCTATATGATTCTATCCTATATGATGCTATCCTATATGATTCTATTCTATATGATGCTATCCTATATGATTCTATTCTATATGATGCTATCCTATATGATTCTATTATATATGATGCTATCCTATATGATTCTATTCTATATGATGCTATCCTATATGATGCTATCCTATATGATTCTATTCTATATGATTCTATCCTATAGGATGCTATCCTATATGATTCTATTCTATATGATTCTATCCTATAGGATGCTATCCTATATGATTCTATTCTATATGATTCTATCCTATAGGATGCTGTCCTATATGATGCTATCCTATATGATTATATTCTATATGATTCTATCCTATAGGATTCTATCCTATATGATTCTATCCTGTATGGTCCTATCCTATATGATTCTATCCTGTATGGTCCTATCCTATATGATTCTATCCTATATGGTCTTATCCTATATGATTCTATCCTATATGATGCTATGCTATATGGTCTTATTCTATATGATTCTATCCTTTATGGTCCTATCCTATATGATTATATCCTATAGAATACAATCCTAAAGGATAGGCTCCAAAATCTGATAGGATTTTTTGGGGATTCTAATTAGATTTTTATTTGATCCTATAGGATTTTTTGACTAGGGTGACATGACACTTTAGTTGTTCTGAGGAGTTATTCTAATTATAGCATTATCACCAAATATAATACAATAACACTGCAGTAGCCTACATTGAAAAAGAGGTGAGTTTTCAACTCTTGCTCCTCACCTACCGATATGTTTCTTGTCCAAAAGCGGCCCCATGTGTTTGTAATAAATACTCACACTCACACTCATCCCCCCTTCCCCCCCCCCCCCCCTGCAGTGATGCTCGCTGTCTCCTTTTTCGAGTCCCTTGCCTCTCAGGAAAAACTCAAGACCTTACTTGTAATCCATCTTTACACCGGCGATGGCTGGAGATGTACCAGAACCTGCTATATTCACATAATCAAATGATTCGAAAACAGCACAACACTTTTTCTGTTTCTATTGAACCTCAATGCAATTAACTCAGCACCTTTGAAACATACTGATGCCTTTTTTTAATGATTCAGTCTCTGCAGAATACACTAATAATACATACACACACTAGAAAGAGCATTTACAATATTTGGTATAATTTAAACCAATGGCTTCAGAGTGCACTGTACTCTTAACTCTACACAGAGATTTGATTTGTTCAGGGAGGGGTATAAAAAAAGAAAAGAGAAAGAGTAAACATAATTCAATCATAACAAAGCAAAGTTGGGACCAGCTCACTCTGCACACAATACATCACCGACAGGTATACCAGAATCACCGACAGGTATACCAGAATCACCGACAGGTATACCAGAATCACCGACAGGTATACCAGAATCACCGACAGGTATACCAGAATCACCGACAGGTATACCAGAATCACCGACAGGTATACCAGAATCACCGACAGGTATACCAGAATCACCGACAGGTATACCAGAATCACCGACAGGTATACCAGATACACCGACAGGTATACCAGAATCACCGACAGGTATACCAGAATCACCGACAGGTATACCAGAATCACCGACAGGTATACCAGATACACCGACAGGTATACCAGAATCACCGACAAGTATACCAGAATCACCGACAGGTATACCAGAATCACCGACAGGTATACCAGAATCACCGACAGGTATACCAGATTCACCGACAGGTATACCAGAATCACTGACAGGTATACCAGAATCACCGACAGGTATACCAGAATCACCGACTGGTATACCAGAATCACCGACAGGTATGCTAGAATCACCGACAGGTATACCAGATCACCGACAGGTATTCCAGACTCACCGACAGGTATACCAGAATCACCGACAGGTATACCAGACTCACCGACAGGTATACCAGAATCACCGACAGGTATACCAGAATCACCGACAGGTATACCATAATCACCGACAGGTATACCAGAATCACCGACAGGTATACCATAATCACCGACAGGTATTCCAGAATCACAGACAGGTATACCAGAATCACTGACAGGTATACCAGAATCACCGACAGGTATACCGGAATCACCGACAGGTATACCAGAATCACCGACAGGTATACCAGAATCACCGACAGGTATACCAGAATCACAGACAGGTATACCAGAATCACTGACAGGTATACCAGAATCACCGACAGGTATACCAGAATCACCGACAGGTATACCAGAATCACCGACAGGTATACCAGAATCACCGACAGGTATACCAGAATCACCGACAGGTATACCAGAATCACCGACAGGTATACCAGAATCACCGACAGGTATACCATAATCACCGACAGGTATACCAGACTCACCGACAGGTATACCAGATACACCGACAGGTATACCAGAATCACCGACAGGTATACCAGAATCACCGACAGGTATACCAGAATCACCGACAGGTATACCAGAATCACCGACAGGTATACCAGAATCACCGACAGGTATACCAGACTCACCGACAGGTATACCAGAATCACTGACAGGGAAGGCTAGGAGGATTAGATATTGTTGTTATCATTGGGCTGTGTCTATGTTCTTTAATTTCCAATATGTCTAGCTGTAGTCCTATTGCATATTTTCTAGAGGTAATGAGGCATAATTACAAAACTTTGTACTACAATAGTTTCATAGAGCGACAACTAAAGGAAATAATTGGTTGATTTGCCAAACTAATACTGATGTAGCTGTATAGCCGCGGGAAGTAGGGGTGCAGAGGTTGCTACAGCACCCCCTGAAAAATCAAACAAATCAAAATTGATATTTTTTTCACAAAAGTAGTGCACTGGCCCTTTAATAGTCCTGTATTTGTAGACCGATACAACTGTCTGCAGTGCAGGCAAAACTATTTTTCCAGTCGTCCTCCCCCCCAGACTAAAATAATCGCAGCACCTCCACCTCCAAACTACTACCCTGTGTAGTTGGTGTGTGTGTTGGTGTGTGTGCTTACATGATGACTAGACCATGCACGCCATAGCACACCTGTTGATTCTGTCCATCCACACCAGACACGATCAGGACACGCAGATTGAAATGTCCAAACAAGCTCTGAACCAGCTATGTTCATTTTGGGAAAGGTCGAAACACATGAAACGTTCATGAACATAAATTAATATTGATGTAATTGGTGTGTGTGTGAGTCATAAAGGTGCCCCCCCCCCCCCCCCCTCCCCCTCTCACCCCCCTCAGCCCTCTATCTCGAGGAACCTGTCAGGGATCAACCAATTAATCATAGTTAAATAACTCATTTGGCCCATGTCAACACCTGCTTTCTCATGACTGTATTCTAGTAGGATGTCTTCCATTTCAGACCAACGATCCATCACTCAGTCAGCAGCTTTTCCAAATCACCTCACTGACTTCTGGGAGTCCAGTGGTTAACTACAGCTAGACATATTGCTTTGGCAGGCTGGGCACCTGTTTTGGCACCAAGGCACCCATATGTCTTTGGGTGGTGACACCCTGTCCCAATGGGAACAACTGACTGAATATGATAGGATTTACTGGACTGGAGGAGGATCCTTCTCCAGTTCCCAGTAATGACAAACGACACATGGCAGAATATTTGATGTAAAACATTTGAGCAATGGACTGACAAAGGCCACAAAGTGTCCAGTAAGAAGTTAAAATACAGAACAAAAGTTAGATTTCAGTTAATTATAACATACTGTCATAAAGAGCACATGTTCAACTTCATAAAAAAAATAAGTTTCCCAATCTCAATTGGTTATAATTAAACAGAAAATTAAAGGGGCACTGGGATATCTTTTTAGACCAGAGGAAAGAGTGCCTCCTACTGGCCCTCCAACATCCCTTCCAGCAGCATCTGGTCTCCCATCCAGAACCAATCCTGGTAAGCTTCTGAGGCAAGCCAGCAGTGGGATGCAGGGTGGTATGCTGGGTGGTATGCTGGGTGGTATGCAGGGTGGTATGCTGGGTGGTATGCTGGGTGTTATGCAGGGTGTTATGCAGGGTGGTATGCAGGGTGGTATGCAGGGTGGTATGCTGGGTGGTATGCAGGGTGGTATGCAGGGTGGTATGCTGGGTGGTATGCAGGGTGGTATGCAGGGTGGTATGCTGGGTGGTATGCAGGGTGGTATGCAGGGTGGTGTGCTGGGTGGTATGCAGGGTGGTATGCTGGGTGGTATGCAGGGTGGTATGCAGGGTGGTATGCAGGGCGGTATGCAGGCTGGTATGCAGGCTGGTATGCAGGGTAGTATGCAGGGTAGTATGCAGGGTGGTATGCTGCTGCCTACAACAAAACTAGAGCTTTACAATGATGGTGAGAACTTGGCTGAAGTGGGTTAAAAGTTCCTAAAAGTCACAGAGGGTGCAAGGAGGGACATGTGTTTTAGCAAGTCTTTAGTCATATTTAACATGTATTTAATTCTCCATGTGGTACTAATTGACACTTCCATTTAATATAACAGGCTTTTATAATGCAGTATTTATTGGTGTACAATTTCTACTTAACGTTTACTGCAGTGGGGTAAATCGGGGTCTCACAGAGTGTTTCTTGGGTGTCTTTAACAAATGTACTTTGAAACAAAAGTATACACCTCACACACATGGTTATGGGTTTAACAAAAAGAAGAGACCTGTACCATGTCAGATATAGAGAAGACATGTATTACATTGAGTTTGCCTCCCAATATTACACTTTATTTACATCACAGAAAACTGAAATATAACAAAACTGTTTGACATAGAAACACCAGATTTTGGGCATTTATTTGTAAAAAAGAATTGATTCATTATGAAATAATTAATTCTGAATAACGTTACACCCATGAGGCCACTAGAGGGCGATTTGGTCATTTGACTGCAGGAAAGGACTACAATATCGAAGTGATGCAAAAGGCAGGCATTTCCTGGAACAACCCTTCTCACAATTACTTGGTACTGCAGTTCTCTGAATCATTTGTTTGGGAAGGACTGGTTGGAATTAAATTTAGCTCAAGATTTAATTTGGTAATTGAATAGTGTTCCAACTAAAGAATGTCTTGTGGCAGGTCACCAAGTGAATGCTCCTGGATAAGGTATCATACCACATCAACTCAGGAAACAAAACCATAGGACTGATATCTGATAGGTACTTCCAATTGATGAAAGGGGGTACTTCCAATCCCTCAACAACAAAAACATTACTGGGCGAAGTTTAGACTAGTAACATACTGTACTTGATTGCTCTGATTCAGAGATTTAGGCCGTTTCTTTCTTTGTTTTAAACGTTTATCAGTAAAGTTGACTCGAGATCAATGCAACGTCTCGGGACTGTCCGGATATGTGATAGTGTGCACTAAATTGGAGCGTGCCACTATTAGGAGCAGATAAAGTTTATGTAATTAAAATGGAACTGAAAAACTGCACTTAAACAGAGTTTGCCTACATACAGTCAACAGTTTGTAACTATAAGAGTGTTTCATTCTGTCATGAGATAGGTAGGATCATTAGTGTGGCCCTATGTGACAGCCTGGACTTTGACTACAATATCCACTATGAGCTACACATCAAAACAGACCAGAATATTCTGTAACTCCATACCTACCCTCAGACCTGTCATCACTCCACTTATATGTACTGTGAGATGGAGAATGGGGATTAATATGAAGGAGAATAAAATGGTGTGAAATACCTCCTTGAGTAAAACATCAACCACTCTCCCCCCTTTCCCTCATCTCAGACTCCTCTTCTCTATCTTACAATACCACCATTGCAAGGGATTTCTGAGGTCAATGTGTCTACCCTGGTCCTATTCCTGTTCTGAGGTCTATGGGTCTACCCCAGTCTTATTCCTGTTCTGAGGTCTATGGGTCTGCCCCAGTCTTATTCTTGTCCTGAGGTCTATGGGTCTACCCCAGTCTTTCTCCTGTTCTGAGGTCTATGGGTCTACCCCAGTCTTTATCCTGTTCTGAGGTCTATGGGTCTACCCCTGTCTTATTCCTGTTCTGAGGTCTATGGGTCTACCCCTGTCTTATTCCTGTTCTGACGTCTATGGGTCTACCCCTGTCTTATTCCTGTTCTGAGGTCTATGGTTCTACCCCAGTCCTATTCCTACACTCGCATTAACATCTGCTAACCATGTGTATGTGACAAATAAATTTGATTTGATTTGCTCTGGGGAACTCTTCATAAGATCTCCTTAGAAATGTACTCCAATATGAAACCACAACCCTCCAAATCCCATCCATCAGCACCCCACTCACCCCATTCTGTAACCCCCATCTCCAGGGACGGCCTCAAATGATCACCTCTCGTCTCCATCCCCTCTGTGGGTTATCAGGAGGGGATCCCATGGCTGTCCTTGCGCAGATGGAAAATACCGGTTCATTTTGAGCTCTAATGTCAGTGAGCTCCTCTGGTTGCAGAGGCTCTACGCCAATATAGTGTGGCTGTGTACACATTTTTATTTTTTATTTTTTTATTTCACCTTTATTTAACCAGGTAGGCTAGTTGAGAACAAGTTCTCATTTGCAACTGCGACCTGGCCAAGATAAAGCATAGCAGTGTGAGCAGACAACAAAGAGTTACACATGGAGTAAACAATTAACAAGTCAATAACACAGTAGAAACCAAAGGGGGAGTCTATATACAATGTGTGCAAAAGGCATGAGGAGGTAGGCAAATAATTACAATTTTGCAGATTAACACTGGAGTGATGAATGATCAGATGGTCATGTACAGGTAGAGATATTGGTGTGCAAAAGAGCAGAAAAGTAAATAAATAAAAACAGTATGGGGATGAGGTAGGTGAGAAAGGGTGGGCTATTTACCAATAGACTATGTACAGCTGCAGCGATCGGTTAGCTGCTCAGATAGCTGATGTTTGAAGTTGGTGAGGGAGATAAAAGTCTCCAACTTCAGCGATTTTTGCAATTCGTTCCAGTCACAGGCAGCAGAGTACTGGAACGAAAGGCGGCCAAATGAGGTGTTGGCTTTAGGGATGATCAGTGAGATACACCTGCTGGAGCGCGTGCTACGGATGGGTGTTGCAATCGTGACCAGTGAACTGAGATAAGGCGGAGCTTTACCTAGCATGGACTTGTAGATGACCTGGAGCCAGTGGGTCTGGCGACGAATATGTAGCGAGGGCCAGCCGACTAGAGCATACAAGTCGCAGTGGTGGGTGGTATAAGGTGCTTTAGTGACGAAACGGATGGCACTGTGATAGACTGCATCCAGTTTGCTGAGTAGAGTGTTGGAAGCCATTTTGTAGATGACATCGCCGAAGTCGAGGATCGGCAGGATAGTCAGTTTTACTAGGGTAAGCTTGGCGGCGTGAGTGAAGGAGGCTTTGTTGCGGAATAGAAAGCCGACTCTTGATTTGATTTTCGATTAGAGATGTTTGATATGAGTCTGGAAGGAGAGTTTGCAGTCTAGCCAGACACCTAGGTACTTATAGACGTCCACATATTCTAGGTCGGAACCATCCAGGGTGGTGATGCTAGTCGGGCATGCGGGTGCAGGCAGCGACCGGTTGAAAAGCATGCATTTGGTTTTACTAGCGTTTAAGAGCAGTTGGAGGCCACGGAAGGAGTGTTGTATGGCATTGAAGCTTGTTTGGAGGTTAGATAGCACAGTGTCCAAAGACGGGCCGAAGGTATATAGAATGGTGTCGTCTGCGTAGAGGTGGATCAGGGAATCGCCCGCAGCAAGAGCAACATCATTGATATACACAGAGAAAATAGTCGGCCCGAGAATTGAACCCTGTGGCACCCCCATAGAGACTGCCAGAGGACCAGACAGCATGCCCTCCGATTTGACGCACTGAACTCTGTCTGCAAAGTAATTGGTGAACCAGGCAAGGCAGTCATCCGAAAAACCGAGGCTCCTGAGTCTGCCGATAAGAATATGGCGATTGACAGAGTCGAAAGCCTTGGCAAGGTCGATGAAGACGGCTGCACAGTACTGTCTTTTATCGATGGCGGTTATGATATCGTTGAGTACCTTGAGTGTGGCTGAGGTGCACCCATGACCGGCTCGGAAACCAGATTGCACAGCGGAGAAGGTGCGGTGGGATTCGAGATGGTCAGTGACCTGTTTGTTGACTTGGGGACTTGGGGAAGACCTTAGATAGGCAGGGCAGGATGGATATAGGTCTGTAACAGTTTGGGTCCAGGGTGTCTCCCCCTTTGAAGAGGGGGATGACTGCGGCAGCTTTCCAATCCTTGGGGATCTCAGACGATATGAAAGAGAGGTTGAACAGGCTGGTAATAGGGGTTGCGACAATGGTGGCAGATAGTTTCAGAAATAGAGGGTCCAGATTGTCAAGCCCAGCTGATTTGTACGGGTCCAGGTTTTGCAGCTCTTTCAGAACATCTGCTATCTGGATTTGGTTAAAGGAGAACCTGGAGAGGCTTGGGCGAGGAGCTGCGGGGGGGGCGGAGCTGTTGGCCGAGGTTGAAGTAGCCAGGCGGAAGGCATGGCCAGCCGTTGAGAAATGCTTATTGAAGTTTTCGATAATCATGGATTTATCAGTGGTGACCGTGTTACCTAGCCTCAGTGCAGTGGGCAGCTGGGAGGAGGTGCTCTTGTTCTCCATGGACTTCACGGTGTCCCAGAACTTTTTGGAGTTGGAGCTACAGGATGCAAACTTCTGCCTGAAGAAGCTGGCCTTAGCTTTCCTGACTGACTGCGTGTATTGGTTCCGGACTTCCCTGAACAGTTGCATATCACGGGGACTATTCGATGCTATTGCAGTCCGCCACAGGATGTTTTTGTGCTGGTCGAGGGCAGTCAGGTCTGGGGTGAACCAAGGGCTGTATCTGTTCTTAGTTCTGCATTTTTTGAACGGAGCATGCTTATCTAAAATGGTGAGGAAGTTACTTTTAAAGAATGACCAGGCATCCTCAACTGACGGGATGAGGTCAATGTCCTTCCAGGATACCCGGGCCAGGTCGATTAGAAAGGCCTGCTCACAGAAGTGTTTTAGGGAGCGTTTGACAGTGATGAGGGGTGGTCGTTTGACTGCGGCTCCGTAGCGGATACAGGCAATGAGGCAGTGATCGCTGAGATCCTGGTTGAAGACAGCGGAGGTGTATTTGGAGGGCCAGTTGGTCAGGATGACGTCTATGAGGGTGCCCTTGTTTACAGAGTTAGGGTTGTACCTGGTGGGTTCCTTGATGATTTGTGTGAGATTGAGGGCATCTAGCTTAGATTGTAGGACTGGCGAGGTGTTAAGCATATCCCAGTTTAGGTCACCTAACAGAACAAACTCTGAAGCTAGATGGGGGGCGATCAATTCACAAATGGTGTCCAGGGCACAGCTAGGAGCTGAGGGGGGGTCGGTAGCAGGCGGCAACCGTGAGAGACTTATTTCTGGAGAGAGTAATTTTCAAAATTAGTAGTTCGAACTGTTTGGGTATGGACCTGGAAAGTATGACATTACTTTGCAGGCTATCTCTGCAGTAAACTGCAACTCCGCCCCCTTTGGCAGTTCTATCTTGACGGAAGATGTTATAGTTGGGTATGGAAATCTCTGAATTTTTGGTGGCCTTCCTGAGCCAGGATTCAGACACAGCAAGGACATCAGGGTTAGCAGAGTGTGCTAAAGCAGTGAGTAAAACAAACTTAGGGAGGAGGCTTCTGATGTTGACATGCATGAAACCAAGGCTTTTTCGATCACAGAAGTCAACAAATGAGGGTGCCTGGGGACATGCAGGGCCTGGGTTTACCTCCACATCACCCGCGGAACAGAGAAGGAGTAGTATGAGGGTGCAGCTAAAGGCTATCAAAACTGGTCGCCTAGAGCGTTGGGGACAGAGAATAAGAGGAGCAGGTTTCTGGGCATGGTAGAATATATTCAGGGCATAATGCGCAGACAGGGGTATGGTGGGGTGCGGGTACAGCAGAGGTAAGCCCAGGCACTGGGTGATGATGAGGGAGGTTGTATCTCTGGACATGCTGGTAGTAATGGGTGAGGTCACCGCATGTGTGGGAGGTGGGACAAAGGAGTTATCAGGGGCGTGAAGAGTGGAACTAGGGGCTCCATTGTGAACTAAAACAATGATAACTAACCTGAACAACAGTATACAAGGCATATTGACATTTGAGAGAGACATACAGCGAGGCATACAGTAATCACAGGTGTTGAATTGGGAAAGCTAGCTAAAACAGTAGGTGAGACAACAGCTAATCAGCTAGCACAACAACAGCAGGTAAAATGGCGTAGACTAGGCAACGGGGCCAACAGATAGAACAAACAAGCAGAATGGAGTACCGTGATTAATGGACAGTCCAGCGTGCATCAGCTATGTAGCCAAGAGATCAGTGTCCAGGGGGCAGCGGTGGATGGGGCAGGGAAGCTGGCCTGGCGAGTGTTATCCAGGTAAAAAAAAAACTAACAATGACTAAATAGCTTGTAGCTAGTTAGCTGGTTAGCTTCTGGAGGTTCTTGAGTGTGTTCTAAAAATAAATAAAAAATAATAGCGATTCCATATCACATTGGGTGAGGCAGGTTTCTGGAAGGTATAAACAAATTAAAAGTCAAAAGAGATAGAAAGTAAATATGGGTCCGGTGAGCGTTTGAGACGCGGCGATTCAGGCGGTTAGCAGGCCTGTGCTAACAAGCTAACAGTTTGTAGGCCCGGGCTAGACAAGGTAGCAGTTAGCGGGCCGGAGCTGGACAAGCTAGCAGTTAGCAGGCCGAATTAGCAAGCAGGGAGATATCGAGGGCTAGAGAGTTAGCCTTTGGGGGACGTCGCGATGGGGTGAGTCTGTTTATTCCTCTTCATGCGATGACATCGGTAGACCGGTCGTGGGCCCGGGTAGCAACCAATAGGATCATGTGAATGTCCGTTTCAGGACATCATTGTAAATAAGAATTTGTTCTTAATTGACTCGCCTGGATAAATAAAATGTAAATAAAAGTATGTAGGAATTTGGAATCTAGAGTGCACTGTAAAAGGCTCTGTTGAAAGTCTAGTTGCTCACACAAAACAGTCATTCATGGAAGTTTTTATGTAAAATTGGTCCTCGAGAATGGATAATATTGCATATCTGACTACACCAAGTCCAATATTATCAACTACACTAATTGAATAATTTCTGCAAAGAACATTAAATCGAGAAGGGACTGACTGGAGTCAATCAATGGAAAAGAAGGGAAGTTGATATACTTCACTGGCTGTGCATGTGTCTGTGTTGATTCTGGCCCACTTACATAATGTTACGGTGGTTGTCTTTTCTATGTCCAAACCGTATCTGTCCATCACACATGACGATATGCCTAGTTAAACAAAATAAAAAATGAATGTTATTGCAAGAACAGGTCAAATAAGCCAAGAGCAACAACATCATTACTAGGTCAGTCAAGAACTTTGAAAGTTTCTTCAAGTGCTGTCGCAAAATTCAAGCACTATATTTTGATTTGTTTAACACTTTGTTGGTTACTACATGATTCCATATCTGTTATTTCACAGTTTTGATGTCTTCACTATTATTCTACAATGTAGAAAATAGTATAAAGAAAGAACAACCCTTGAATGAGTAGGTGTGTCCAAAAGTTTGACTGCTACTGTATATGAGAAGCATATGAGAAGCACATGAGACCTGTAATATAATTATCAAGACCAGGCCTTTCTTGAAGACTCTGAAAAGCATGAAATCAAAGTGAGTGGAACTCAGTAGGAAAGTTACTTAGTTAGGAAAAGCATTGTCAGTCAACTGTATAACTATAAGACAGCCGTTGTTATGTTCCTGGGGGCTGATTCGGACTTTCTTGGAAATCATTCATCAACATCTATGGGAGACTGAAGAAAATTGGAGTCCGAATACTGTCCCTAGTCAGTGAGTGAGTGCTTCCCATCAAAACAAGTAAACAAACAACTAGATCATCGAACAAAGAGACCATCAAATAGACAATCATCTAAATAGGACACCAATAGGGCATTGAACAAACTAGGCATCACGCAAACAAAGACACATGACTTCAGAACATAAATTGTCCCACGCTTGCGGCCACCTTTTCTTCAGAAGTGATAAGTCATTGGTAAAAATGTGACGGTGTTTTAGCTCCAACAAAACAAGACTAATTTAGCTGATGAGAGTTAGGTGGTTATTTTTCAGCAAACCTGTCTAGACCTTGAATTAGTTTGGGCCCCTGAAGGAACTCGATTCAGATACACCTGCTCAGTAAATGTGGCGTTCTGAGGAGGGGAACAATAGTAACATCCTACTGGGCACAGACGTCAGTTCAGCGTCGAGTTTTGATTTACATTTGGTTTGAGTTTTCAACTATTGTGAATTCAACAAAGAATGTCACCATGTCACAGGATTTAGGTTGAAAGTTGGGTGAAAAAAAAGGTGATATCACAGATTATTTTGGGTTGAAATGACCCGTTTGTGGTCAAGGGGATAGTCAGCAGGTTCAGTCTGAAATGTTTTCTCCTGAACGTGCTCAAATCTATTTTCTTGGAACAAAAAAAGTTCTAGAAGCCAAGGATTGACCATACAAGTTCCACAACTACTGTCATGAACACTATGTATTGGAACCCCTGCTTACAACTATTCAATCATGTTGGACCAGTAACAACCAGGAGGGGAGCAAGAAAAAGGACTTCTGAAAGTACTGAAACATGGCTGAAGACTGTCGATGGTCCAACATGAATACACCACAACAGACCCTACACTGGATCAGTCAGTCATGCACCAAGACGTGAAGTCCACACAATGTTTTGAAGTGTGGTGTCTGTTTGGTGAGAGGGGGATGGGGAAAGGGTAAGGACTTGAGGAAAAGGGAAATGCTATGCTACTGTATGTGACTTTTCCATTTGAGCTCTCCCCCACGACTGACCAATAATTAGGGTGGTGATCCTAATCAATGGTGACCTTCATGGTGGTGTTTTTACCTCCAATGCAGAGGAAGACTTAATGTGATCAGCAGCAGACCTCCCGGACCACAGTATCTCATCTGTCATTGATTTTCTGTTGAGTAAGACTCTCAAGCAACAACAATACAGTGTTTCAGTCTCCAATGACGTGCTGATATCACACCACAAGAACACAAAGAAACATTAGAATAATGAGAGGTGGTCTGAGGCCAAAACTGTCCCCCCAGACTATCTTCCACACCCTCCACTAAAATGGCAGGGGAGTTGAGAGGGGTAGTCGTTCGATGACAGGCACAAGAAATGGCACCCCTCACCCCCTGTCCAGTTCCCTGCCCCTCTCTCTCATCCACCCCTCCTCCTCCTTCTCTAATCACTGCCATAGCTTTGGGGGATCCATATCCTCCGCGTTGGACCCCGTTCCCCACGTGTCACCGCACCAGCTGTCCTCGCCCTCCAGCAGACAGAATTAGTTAGATAAACGCAGGCCTAAGCGAAGGGGCCTGGTTACTCTCTGGACCAGACAGATGGGTCAGATGGGACGGCAGTGCTGTAGTCCTGCTGGCCCAGACAGAGGGTTGGGACAGGGGAAAGACAGAGGGACTGGGGCAAGGGTGAGAGAGAGGAGGACTGGGGCAAGGGTGAGAGAGAGAAGGACTGGGGGAGAGAGAGAAGGACTGGGGCAGGAGAAAGAGGAGAGAGAGGAGGACTGGGGGAGAGAGAGGAGGACTGGGGCAGGGGAAAGGGGAGAGAGAGGAGGACTGGAGGAGAGAGAGGAGGACTGGGGGAGAGAGAGAAGGACTGGGGCAGGGGAAAGGGGAGTGAGAGAAGGACTGGGGGAGAGAGAGAAGGACTGGAGGAGAGAGAGGAGGACTGGGGGAGAGAGATGAGGACTGGAGGAGAGAGGAGGACTGGGGGAGAGAGAGGAGGACTGGGGCAGGGGAAAGGGGAGAGAGAGGATGACTAGGGGAGAGAGAGAAGGACTGGGGGAGAGAGAGGAGGACTGAAGGAGAGAGAGGAGGACTGGGGAAGAGAGAGGAGGACTGGGGCAGAGGAAAGGGGAGAGAGAGGAGGACTGGGGCAGGGGAAAGGGGACAGAGAGAAGGACTGGGGGAGAGAGAGAAGGACTGGGGGAGAGAGAGGAGGACTGGGGCAGGGGAAAGGGGAGAGAGAGGAGGACTGGGGGAGAGAGAGGAGGACTGGATGAGAGAGAGGACTGGGGCAGGGGAAAGAGGAGAGAGAGGAGGACTGGGGCAGGGGAAAGGGGACAGAGAGAAGGACTGGGGGAGAGAGAGGAGGACTGGGGGAAAGAGAGAAGGACTGGGGGAGAGAGAGGAGGACTGGGGCAGGGGAAAGGGGAGAGAGAGGAGGACTGGGGGAGAGAGAGGAGGACTGGATGAGAGAGAGGACTGGGGCAGGGGAAAGAGGAGAGAGAGGCGGACTGGGGCAGGGGAAAGGGGACAGAGAGGAGGACTGGGGCAGGGGAAAGAGGAGAGAGAGGAGGACTGAGGCAGGGGAAAGAGGAGAGAGAGGAGGACTGGATGAGAGAGAGAAGGACTGGGGCAGGGGAAAGGGGACAGAGAGGAGGACTGGATGAGAGAGAGAAGGACTGGGGTAGGGGAAAGAGGAGAGAGAGGAGGACTGGGGCAGGGGAAAGAGGAGAGAGAGGAGGACTGGGGCAGGGGAAAGAGGAGAGAGAGGAGGACTGGGGCAGGGACAGAGAGAAGGACTGGGAGAGAGAGAGAAGGACTGGGGCAGTGGAAAGGGGAGAGAGGGGAGGACTGGGGGAGAGAGAGAAGGACTGGGGGAGAGAAAGAAGGACTAGGGCAGTGGAAAGGGGAGAGAGAGAAGGACTGGGGCAGGGGAGAGAGAGGAGGACTGGGGAAGGGGAGAGAGAGGAGGACTGGGGGAGAGAGAGAAGGACTGGGGGAGAGAGAGGAGGACTGGGGCAGGGGAAAGGGGAGAGAGAGGAGGACTGGGGCAGGGGAAAGGGGACAGAGAGGAGGACTGGATGAGAGAGAGAAGGACTGGGGGAGAGAGAGGAGGACTGGGGCAGGGGAAAGAGGAGAGAGAGGAGGACTGGGGCAGGGGAAAGGGGACAGAGAGGAGGACTGGGGCAGGGGAAAGAGGAGAGAGAGGAGGACTGGATGAGAGAGAGAAGGACTGGGCAGGGGAAAGAGGAGAGAGAGGAGGACAGAGGCAGGGGAAAGAGGAGAGAGAGGAGGACTGGGTGAGAGAGAGAAGGACTGGGGCAGGGGAAAGGGGACAGAGAGGAGGACTGGATGAGAGAGAGAAGGACTGTGGCAGGGGAAAGAGGAGAGAGAGGAGGACTGGGGCAGGGGAAAGAGGAGAGAGAGGAGGACTGGGGCAGGGGAAAGAGGAGAGAGAGGAAGACTGGGGCAGGGGAAAGAGAAGAGAGAGGAGGACTGGGGCAGGGGAAAGAGGAGAGAGAGGAGGACTGGGGCAGGGGACAGAGAGAAGGACTGGGGGGGAGAGAGAAGGACTGGGGGAGAGAGAGGAGGACTGGATGAGAGAGAGGACTGGGGCAGGGGAAAGAGGAGAGAGAGGAGGACTGGGGCAGGGGAAAGAGGAGAGAGAGGAGGACTGGATGAGAGAGCGAAGGACTGGGGCAGGAGAAAGGGGAGAGAGAGGAGGACTGGGGCAGGGGAAAGAGAGGAGGACTGGGGCAGGAGAGAGAGAGAAGGACTGGGTCTGGGGAAAGGGGAGAGAGAGGAGGACTGGGGCAGGGGAAAGGGGAGAGAGAGGAGGACTGGGGCAGGGGAAAGGGGACAGAGAGGAGGACTGGGGCAGGGGAAAGAGGAGAGAGAGGAGGACTGGGGCAGGGGAAAGAGGAGAGAGAGGAGGACTGGATGAGAGAGAGAAGGACTGGGGCAGGGGAAAGAGGAGAGAGAGGAGGACGGAGGCAGGGGAAAGAGGAGAGAGAGGAGGACTGGATGAGAGAGAGAAGGACTGGGGCAGGGGAAAGGGGACAGAGAGGAGGACTGGATGAGAGAGAGAAGGACTGTGGCAGGGGAAAGAGGAGAGAGAGGAGGACTGGGGCAGGGGAAAGAGGAGAGAGAGGAGGACTGGGGCAGGGGAAAGAGGAGAGAGAGGAAGACTGGGGCAGGGGAAAGAGAAGAGAGAGGAGGACTGGGGCAGGGGAAAGAGGAGAGAGAGGAGGACTGGGGCAGGGGACAGAGAGAAGGACTGGGGGAGAGAGAGAAGGACTGGGGCAGTGGAAAGGGGAGAGAGAGGAGGACTGGGGGAGAGAGAGAAGGACTGGGGGAAAGAGAGAAGGACTGGGGCAGTGGAAAGGGGAGAGAGAGAAGGACTGGGGCAGGGGAGAGAGATGAGGACTGGGGAAGGGGAGAGAGAGAAGGACTGGGGCAGGGGAAAGAGGAGAGAGAGGAGGACTGGGACAGGGGAAAGAGGAGAGAGAGGAGGACTGGATGAGAGAGCGAAGGACTGGGGCAGGAGAAAGGGGAGAGAGAGGAGGACTGGGGCAGGGGAAAGAGAGGAGGACTGGGGAAGGGGAGAGAGAGAAGGACTGGGGCTGGGGAAAGGGGAGAGAGAGGAGGACTGGGGCAGGGGAGAGAGAGAAGGACTGGGCAGGGGAAAGGGGAGAAGAGGAGGGACTGGGGCAGGGGAAAGGGGAGAGAGAGGAGGACTGGGGCAGGGGAAAGGGGAGAGAGAGGACGACTGGGGCAGGGGAAAGGGGAGAGAGAGGAGGACTGGATGAGAGAGAGAAGGACTGGGGCAGGGGAAAGGGGAGAGAGAGGAGGACTGGGGCAGTGGAAAGGGGAGAGAGAGGAGGACTGGATGAGAGAGAGAAGGACTGGGGGAGAGAGAGGAGGACTGGATGAGAGAGAGGACTGGGGGCAGGGGAAAGAGGAGAGAGAGGAGGACTGGGACAGGGGAAAGAGGAGAGAGAGGAGGACTGGATGAGAGAGAGAAGGACTGGGGGCAGGGGAAAGGGGAGAGAGAGGAGGACTGGATGAGAGAGAGAAGGACTGGGGCAGGGGAAAGGGGAGAGAGAGGAGGACTGGGGCAGGGGAAAGGGGAGAGAGAGGAGGACTGGATGAGAGAGAGAAGGACTGGGGGAGAGAGAGGAGGACTGGATGAGAGAGAGGACTGGCGGCAGGGGAAAGAGGAGGGAGAGGAGGACTGGGACAGGGGAAACGAGGTAGAGAGAGGAGGACTGGATGAGAGAGAGAAGGACTGGGGCAGGGGAAAGGGGAGAGAGAAGGAGGACTGGGGCAGGGGAAAGAGGAGAGAGAGGAGGACTGGGGCAGGGGAAAGAGGAGAGAGAGGAGGACTGGGGCAGGGGAAAGAGGAGAGAGAAGAGGACTGGGGCAGGGGAAAGGGGACAGAGAGAAGGAGTGGGGAGAGAGAGAAGGACTGGGGGAGAGAGAGAAGGACTGGGGCAGTGGGAAGGGGAGAGGGACTGGGGCAAGGGTGAGAGAGAGAAGGACTGGGGGAGAGAGAGGAGGACTGGGGCAGGGGACAGAGAGGAGGACTGGGGCAAGGGGAAAGGGGAGAGAGAGGAGGACTGGGGGACAGAGAGGAGGACTGGGGCAGGGGAAAGCGGACAGAGAGGAGGACTGGGGAAGGGGAGAGAGAGAAGGACTGGGGAAGGGGAAGAGAGGAGGACTGGGAAAGGGGAGAGAGAGAAGGGAAGGGGAGAGAGGAGGACTGGGAAAGGGGAGAGAGAGGAGGACTGGGAAAGGGGAGAGAGAGAAGGGAAGGGGAGAGAGACGAGGACTGGATGAGAGAGGAAATGAAGGGAGAAGGGGAAGAAGAAAAATTAGAGAAGAGGCGATACAGGGAGATAGACAGAGGAGAGAGAGATGTCCTAATACACGTGGACCTCTTTCTTGAGTCTGACAAAGGGAACAAACCTACAGTAATTAGCAGCCCTGTGGTTTCCAAATAAAGCACCCAAACCAACGATAAAAGGCTGGGGGAACCATTCCACCAACCTGTCCAGGGATTTAAGGCAGGAAACAACACTGGGTTAAATGACCAGGGCTTTGTTGCCTCATAGACCTACATCACATTACTGCATCGTCACAGCAACAGGTTGACTAGAAAAGAGATATGGGAGATGTGTGTATATGATATATGAGTATCCTCTTGGGTATACCCATTTCAACCTTGAAAGCAGTTTATTTACAGCATACATACATACATTCAATGATGAGGATACCATTCAAATCTAGTGTTAGAGAATTTCTATCAGGGACATTTAGAGGAAGTTCCAGAATACATTAGTCTGTGTTGTATTTGTAAGATGATTAGGAGTTCTACTTGGAAACAAGGTGATTCAATTGATTATATATGGCACACATTCTTACAAATAAAACTAATCAAGTTACATTCAATGAAGGCAGTCATATGAGATGCCCATATTGACTTCTTCCATCGTGACAAAAAACCTAAACTCAACATTCAACCATTTCAATGATTTTACAGTTACAGTTCATATAAGGAAATCAGTCAATTGAAATAAATTCATCAGGCCCTAATCTATGGATTTCACATGACTGGGAATACAGATAATGCATCTGTTAGTCACAGATTCCTTTAAAAAAAGATAGGGGCATGGATCAGAAAACCAGTCTGTATCTGGTGTGGCGACCATTTGCCTCATTCAGGGCGATCTCTCCTTCAGCGCGATCTCTCCTTTGCATAGAGTTGATCAGGCTGTTGATTGTGGCCTGTGGAATGTTGTCCCACTCCTCTTCAATGGAAGTGTGAAGTTTCTGGATATTTGGTGGGAACACACTGTCGTACAAGTCATTCCAGAGCATCCCAAACATGCTTAATGGGTGACATGTCTGGTGAGTATGCAGGCCATGGAAGAACTGGGAGACATGGGGCAGTGATTTGTCATGTTGAAACATGAGGTGATGGCGGTGGATGAATGGCACAACAGTCAGCATGCCAATTGCACACTCCCTCAAAACTTAAGACATCTGTGACATTGTGTTGTGTTAAAAAACTGCACATTTGACAGTGTAATGATCATGCTGTTCAAACAACTTATTGATATGCCACACCTGTCAGGTGGATGGATAACCTTGGCAAAGGAGAAATGCTCACTAACAGGGATGTAAACACATTTTTGAACAAAATTGAAGAGAAATAAGCTTTTTGTGGAAAACTTCCGGGATCTTTTATTTTAGCTCTCGAAACATGGTACAAACACTTTATATGTTGCATTTATATTTTTGTTCAGTATAATATCAAATCTAATATAACTAGCCTGATGTACATTTAATTTAATCCCAGTGTTTTTAAGAGACACATTTGTACAGAGAGAACAACCGCTATGGCATGAAGCGAGAGGTGGATAACATGCTCAGTATGCATTGACACCAGAGGAGGCTGGTGGGAGGAGATGTGTGTATATGATACACGAGTATCCTCTTGGGTATACCCATTTCAGTATGGATGTCCTCTCTGTTGTGGTCAACCCTGGAGAGGAGATGTGTGTATATGATATACGAGTATCCTCTTGGGTATACCCATTTCAGTATGGATGTCCTCTCTGCTGTGGTCAACCCTGGAGAGGAGATGTGTGTATATGATATACGAGTGTCCCCTTGGGTATACCCATTTCAGTATGGATGTCCTCTCTGTTGTGGTCAACCCTGAAGAGGAGATGTGTGTATATGATATACGAGTATCCTCTTGGGTATACCCATTTCAGTATGGATGTCCTCTCTGTTGTGGTCAACCCTGAAGAGGAGATGTGTGTATATGATATACGAGTATCCTCTTGGGTATACCCATTTCAGTATGGATGTCCTCTCTGTTGTGGTCAACCCTGGAGAGGAGATGTGGAACATGTAGAAAACAGCAGAAATAAAGAGAAACCCTTGAATGAGGAGGTGTGTCCAACGCGTTGACTGCTACTGTACGTATGTTAATGCTTGGTTAGAACAAAAGCCTGCACCCATAACAGCTCACTCAATGTTCTCCAAAATGACTCCCTCAATTTCCGTTACCTCTGATTGCTCATTTGTGTCCCTCCTCCTTGTGACCTTGTGTCACGGCCGGTCCATCAAAGCAATTTCTATCAAGGGATCCATGTCAGTGTGCTGGAGGTCTGGCCGGTTCAAAGGTTGAAAAGGTTCCCCTTCCAGGGGATCAACTGGGCTCTGGTGTAACCCAGGGATGGGCCTGTTTGGGGGGGGGGGGGAATGATTAACGGTGGTCTGGTGATGACGGAGGCTGGGCGCCCTGACCTTTCCGTCCTGGCTGTATTTGCGGCATCGGTAAGCACCAGGCTTTAACAGCACCATGGATCCTGGTAGTGCCCAGACAGCTGCAGCGTTATCCCCCGGCTGGGCTTATCGACTGGGCTGGTAGCCCAGGGATGAGGATACATGGGGGCCAGGGATGGGATGGGGGGGTTGATGGGGAGGGAATTAGGGCTGGAATGAGGACGCATTGAGCTGGGCGAAGAGATGGGGTGGGGATGGGGAATTGAGGGGTTGGGAAGGGGGTCAAGGGCTGGGGCCGGGAATGGGGCTGGAGCCAAGCGCTGGGGCTAGGAGTGACAGCGATATGAATTGTGTCAATATAATGTCAACATAAGCATCCTGGCATTGGCAGCAATGAAACATGACAGAACATCTATGTGTGGTAGTTGGGTTGACTTTAATTCCACACAGTGATTATCAGCATTACAGTCTAATTCACAGCTGAATCTCAGCACACACACACACACACACACACCACGTAACCTCTCCGATACGCTTCCACAGCACACACACACCAAGTTACTTCTCCGATACGCTCCCACAGCACACACACACACCAAGTTACCTCCCCGATACGCTCCCACAGCACACACACACACCAAGTTACCTCTCCGATACACTCCCATCACACACACCACTTTACCTCTCCGATACACTCCCATCACACACACACACCACGTTACCTCACCGATACACTCCATCACACACCACGTTACCTCACCGATACACTCCATCACACACACACCACGTTACCTCACCGATACACTCCATCACACACCACATTACCTCACCGATACGCTCCATCACACACACCACGTTACCTCACCGATACGCTCCATCACACACCACATTACCTCACCGATACGCTCCATCACACACACCACGTTACCTCACCGATACGCTCCATCACACACCACGTTACCTCTCCGATACGCTCTATCACACACACCACGTTACCTCACCGATACGCTCCATCACACACACACACCACGTTACCTCACCGATACACTCCATCACACACACACCACGTTACCTCACCGATACACTCCATCACACACCACGTTACCTCACCGATACGCTCCAATCACACACACCACGTTACCTCACCGATACACTCCATCACACACACCACGTTACCTCACCGATACACTCCCATCACACACACCACGTTACCTCACCGATACACTCCATCACACACACCACGTTACCTCACCGATACACTCCATCACACACACCACGTTACCTCACCGCTACACTCCATCACACACACCACGTTACCTCACCGATATACTCCCATACACACACACCACCACGTTACCTCACCGATACACTCCATCACACACACCACGTTACCTCACCGATACACTCCATCACACACACACACCAACGTTACCTCACCGATCTAATCCCATCACACACACACACCAACGTTACCTCACCGATAACACTCCATCACACACACCACGTTACCTCACCGATACACTCCATCACACACACACACCACGTTACCTCACCGATACACTCCATCACACACACCACGTTACCTCACCGATACACTCCATCACACACACCACGTTACCTCACCGATACACTCCATCACACACACACACCACGTTACCTCACCGATACACTCCATCACACACACCACGTTACCTCACCGATACACTCCATCTCACACCACATTACCTCACCGATACGCTCCCATCACACACACAACACCACGTTACCTCACCGATACGCTCCCATCACACCACACCACACCACGTTACCTCACCGATACACTCCATCACACACACCACGTTACCTCACCGATACACTCCATCTCACACCACATTACCTCACCGATACGCTCCCATCACACACACACACCACGTTACCTCACCGATACGCTCCCATCACACACACACACCACGTTACCTCACCGATACGCTCCCATCACACACACACCACGTTACCTCACCGATACGCTCCATCACACACACACCACGTTACCTCACCGATACGCTCCATCACACACACACCACGTTACCTCACCGATACGCTCCCATCACACACACACCACGTTACCTCACCGATACGCTCCATCACACACCACGTTACCTCACCGATACGCTCCATCACACACACACCACGTTACCTCACCGATACGCTCCCATCACACACACACACCACGTTACCTCACCGATATGCTCCATCACACACACACCACGTTACCTCACCGATACACTCCATCACACACCACGTTACCTCACCGATACGCTCCATCACACACACCACGTTACCTCACCGATACACTCCATCACACACACCACGTTACCTCACCGATACACTCCATCACACACCCACGTTACCTCACCGATACACTCCATCACACACCACGTTACCTCACCGATACGCTCCATCACACCACACCACGTTACCTCACCGATACACTCCATCACACACCACGTTACCTCACCGATACGCTCCATCACACACACCACGTTACCTCACCGATACACTCCATCACACACACCACGTTACCTCACCGATACACTCCATCACACACACCACGTTACCTCACCGATACACTCCATCACACACCACGTTACCTCACCGATACACTCCATCACACACCACGTTACCTCACCGATACGCTCCATCACACACACCACGTTACCTCACCGATACGCTCCCATCACACACACACACCACGTTACCTCACCGATACGCTCCATCACACACCACGTTACCTCACCGATACACTCCATCACACACACACCACGTTACCTCACCAATACACTCCATCACACACCACGTTACCTCACCGATACACTCCATCACACTCACCACGTTACCTCACCGATACACTCCATCACACACACCACGTTACCTCACCGATACGCTCCTATCTCATGATAAGCTGTAAACCACACTATTTACCAAGAGAGTTTTCATCTATATTCTGCGTAGCTGTGTATTTACCACCACAAACCGATGCACTAAGATGACACTCAATGATCTGTATAAGGCCATAAGAAAACAAGAAAATGCTCATCCAGAGGCGGCACTCCTAGTGGCCGGGGACTTTAATGCAGGGAAACTTAAATCCATTTGACCTCTTTCAAGCAACATGTTAAATGTGCAACCAAAGGGAAAAAACTCTAGACCACCTTTACTCTACACACAGAGACATATACAAAGCTCTCCCTCGCCCTCCATTTGGCAAATTTGACTATAATTCTATCCTCCTGATTCCTGCTTACAAGCAAAAACTAAAGCAGGAATCACCAGTGACTTGGTCAATAAAAAAGTGGTCAGATGAAGCAGATACTAAACTACAGGACTGTTTTGTTAGCATAGACTGGAATATGTTATGGAATTCTTCCGATGGCATTGAGGAGTACACCACATCAGTCACTGGCTTCATCAATAAGTGCATCGATGACGTTGTCCCCACAGAGACCGTACGTACATACCCCAACCAGAAGCCATGGATTACAGGCAACATCCACACTGAGCTAAAGGGTAGAGGTGACGCTTTCAAGGAGCGGGATTCTAACCCGGAAGTTTATAAGAAATCCCGCTATGGCCTCTGACGAACCATCAAACAGGCAAATCGTCAATACAGGACTAAGATTGAATCGTACTACACCAGCTCCAACGCTCGTCGGATGTGGCAGGGCCTGCAAACCATTACAGACTACAAAGGGAAGCACAGCCGCGAACTGCCCAGTGACACGAGCCTACCAGACAAGCTAAATGACTTCTATGCAAGTAACACTGAAACATGCATGAGAGCATCAGCTGTTCCAGACGACTGTGTGATCACGTTCTCCATAGCCATTGTGAATAAGGTCAACATTCACAAGGCCGCAGGGCCAGATGGATTACCAGGACTATTACTCTGAGCATGAGCTGACCAACTGGCAAGTGTCTTCCAATTTGCATACCGCCCCAACAGATCCACAGATGATGCAATCTCTACTGCACTCCACACTGTCCTTTCCCACCTGGACAAAAGGAACACCTATGTGAGAATGCTATTCATTGACTACAACTCAGCGTTCAACACCATAGTGCCCTCAAAGCTCATCACTAAGCTGAGGACCCTGGGACTAAACACCTCCCTCTGCAACTGGATCCTGGACTTCCTGACGGGCCGCCCCCAGGTGGTAAGGGTAGGTAACAACACATCCGCCACGCTGATCCTCAACACGGTGGTGTAGTGCGTACGACCCAGTACATCCGTGGGGCCAAGCTTCCTACCATCCAGGACCTCTATACCAGGCAGTGTCAGAGGAAGGCCCTAAAAATTGTCAAAGACTCCAGCCACCCCAGTCATAGACTGTTCACTCTGCTACCGCACGGCAAGCAGTACCGGAGCGCCAAGTCTAGGTCCAAGAGGCTTCTCAACAGCTTCTACCCCCAAGCCATAAGACTCCTGAAAAGCTAATCAAATGGCTACCCGGACTATTTGCATTGCCTGCCCCCCCCCCCCCCCCCCTTTATACTGCTGCTATTCTCTGTTTATTATCTATGCATGGTCACTCTAATTCTACCTACATGTACATATTACCTCAATTACCTCGACACCGGTGCCCCGCACATTCACTCTGTACCGGTACCCCCTGTATATAGCCTCGCTATTGTTATTTTACTGCTGCTCTTTAATTATTTGTTACTTTTATTTCTTATTTTTTACTTATCGCATATTTTTCTTAAAACTGCATTGTTGGTTAAGGTCTTGTAAGTAATCATTTCACTGTAAGGTCTACTACACCTGTTGTATTCAGCACATGTGACAAATCAAATTTGATCACACACCACATTACCTCCCCGATACGCTCCCACGGTCAATCAGGGATACTGTTGGCCATAATTAACAACCTCCTGTTGATTAACATCTATAAGCACCACAAGTAGTTTACAAATATAGCACTTGAGTCACACAAGGGGACTTGTGAGTGAGTGAGTGAGTGAGTGAGTGAGTGAGTGAGTGAGTGAGTGAGTGAGTGAGTGAGAGAGAGAGAGAGAGAGAGAGAGAGAGAGAGAGAGAGAGAGAGAGAGAGAGAGAGAGAGAGAGAGAGAGAGAGAGAGAGAGAGAGAGAGAGAGAGAGAGAGAGAGAGAGAGAGAGAGAGAGAGAGAGAGAGAGAGAGAGAGAAAGAGAGAGAGAGGCAGGGAATGTGAGAGAGGATGATCGAGATGGATGGATAGGGAGAGACAGGGCAGGACATCTCAGAGGAGGACAGTGCTCTATAACATTTAACTCACGGCATACTTTCCACCTTAGCCTCACGTCAAAGAGCCATAATGTCATGAGGTACACAACAGTACAAGTGTGTGTGTAGGTGGTATATCATACAACATTAGACGCAAGACTAAACTGTTTAAATGATTCAACTGTTTAAATGACTGTACTGTTGCAATCTGGGCTCAAAACTAATAAAAAATGTCTCATGACAGGATTGTTCTTTGTGAAGACAACACAAACTAACAAAAATGGAGGAAGGTCTGTGAACTGGGATTCTGGAACAATCCTGGGAGATGTGTTGTTCCTGGCTTTCCTCTCTGTGAAAAATGGGATACAGAGTTAGTGGAGGGATGAAAGGATGTTGGGATTAGATTGAGGCAGGGAAAAGGGTTGGATTGAGGGAGGGATGGAGAGGGTTACTCAATCAGAATATTAAAAAGGGAGGGAATGGTAGGGCTGGATCTGATAGATCTGATATATACATAGATAGAGAGAGAGAGAGAGAGAGAGAGAGAGAGAGAGAGAGAGAGAGAGAGAGAGAGAGAGAGAGAGAGAGAGAGAGAGAGAGAGAGAGAGAGAGAGAGAGTGAGAGTGAGAGAGAGAGAGAGAAAGAAGGGTCTACAGGGAGAGAGAGGGGTCTACAGGGAGAGAGAGGGGCCTACAGGGAGAGAGAGGGGCCTACAGGGAGAGAGAGGGGTCTACAGGGAGAGAGAGGGGTCTACAGGGATAGAGAGGGGTCTACAGGGATAGAGAGGGGTGAGAGAGAGGGGTCTACAGGGAGAGAGAGGGGTCTACAGGGAGAGAGAGGGGCTACAGGGAGAGAGAGGGGTCTACAGGGAGAGAGAGGGGTCTACAGGGAGAGAGAGGGGTCTACAGGGAGAGAGAGGGGTCTACAGGGAGAGAGAGGGGCTACAGGGAGAGAGAGGGGCCTACAGGGAGGGAGAGGAAACTACAGACACAGAAATTAGTAGTTGATCTCCTCATCCTCGTAGTTAGTAGTTGTGTGTGGTTAGTGAACTACAATGCAATGCCTTACAAGGCCAAAGGGCAGTTGGTGTGGCAGAGTGACAGTGTGTGTGTGTATGTCGAGAGAGAGAAAGAGAGTGAGAGAGAGAGTTTTATCTCTGTAGGGCCATTGTATTTATAGCCCATTTCTAACCCCCCCTCCTCACCCCCCAACCCCCTCCTCACCCGCTCCACAATTAGTTGTCTATGGGTGGGGTAATCCAATCAGGAGTGACTACAGCTCGCCCTCTGTTCACCGGTCTCAGTCTGAGCAGACTCCTCACAGACACACACCCTCCACAGACAGAAAGGTAGGACTCAGCACTGTCCACTACCCATCCATCCCTTCTTCACTCCTCTTCTTTCTCCTTTTCTGGGACATAAACATTTCATTCCACTCATCCTCTCACAAGCCCCTTCCCTCTCTCCACCTGAGCTCTTATCCCTCTACTTAACCATGTTCTCTTTCTTTCCATCTTTCCACCATTCATCCATCTGATTACCTCTTCTTCTCTACCACCTGAAACAATCACCCTCCACTCAGCTCAAACAATAACTCCCAACCTCCTCCTCAATCTCCACAACTCTCTCTCTGATTACGGTTATTCAGGCCTTGAACACTATGACTGAACTTCGGCTTTGATGCTTGACATTTGACCTAATTTCTCCACTGACTAACTCAACTTTAGCTTGATAGACTTATTTTGTTAAAGAAATGTGCCACTGTCACTTTGAATTAGAGGTAATTCAGTCAGTATCAACTACTTCTCTATGATACAGATTACAAGCATGATCAAACTAGGTATCTTAAATGTGTTTCTGTGTCCTCGAAAAGCCTGACCCTACTGTCCTGCATTCACTGTGCCTTGGAGAGGAAATTATTTTGGATGTAGAGGACTTTGTTTCAAATGCTATTATTTAGCAAGGTAAGGTAATAACTTCAGCAGATTTACATTGTCACTGTCAATGTATGCATGTGTGTGTGAATGTGTGCGTGTGCGCGTGTGTGTGTGGCAGAGCCTGTCTATGCTATGCTGTAATATCTAATGCAAGAGGATAAGTGTAGGTGTTATCAGTGTGCCTTGATAATGTGCTGACAGACATGGCTGACAGACAGGGCAGACAGACAGGGCAGACAAACAGGGCAGACAAACAGGGTCTAATATGCTCTGTGCCTATCTGCCAGTTATCTATACCCTATAGTTATGGTTAGGAGTGGGTAGTGGTATGGGCGAAGGGGGGTACATTTGGGGAAACAGAGTTCCACCCCTTGAGACTGAGAGATGGCGTTCAGTGCTGTCCTGGCTGGATGGATCCAATGGAATAGTCCCAAAAGTGCTCACTCAGCTCATTGGGTATGCTAAATATGAGGCCTGTATGTTTGAGGGATGGTGCATTTCTGTAGTAGTTTGTCGTTGAAACATTGAGCTTTTTTGAGCACCTGTCTAGCCCCTCTATCGTGGCTCTTAAAAGCATTCCAGTTTCCTCTGAGGGTACTGGCTATCATTAGAGACTCGTGTCACTGTGGGCTACTCCTGCCATTGTGGCTCAAGCCTCCAACTGAGTGAGATGGATGCCCTGCTGAGAGAGAGAGCAGGGGTCAGGTGTGGGTACTCCAGGGGTAAATTGGGAGGTGGCCGATTTGTAGTGGAAAAGAAGGGAGGAGAGAGGATGGATGGATGAGGAGGGAGGGTTGTGGTGTTGAGGGGACGGGAAGGGAGAGGAGATGACAGGTGAGGAAGCAGGGTTGTGGTGTTGAGGGGAAGGGAAGGGAGAGGGGATGACAGGTGAGGAAGCAGGGTTGTGGTGTTGAGGGGAAGGGAAGGGAGAGGGGATGACAGGTGAGGAGGGAGGGTTGTGGTGTTGAGGGGAAGGGAAGGGAGAGGGGATGACAGGTGAGGAGGGAGGGTTGTGGTGTTGAGGGGAGGAGAGAGGATGGATGGGTGAGGAGGGAGGGTTATGGTGTTGAGGGGACGGGAAGGGAGAGGAGATAACAGGTGAGGAGGGAGGGTTGTGGTGTTGAGAGGATGGATGGGTGAGGAGGGGGGGTTGTGGTGTTGAGGGGAAGGGAAGGGAGAGGACATAACAGGTGAGGAGGGAGGGTTGTGGTGTTGAGGGGAAGGGAAGGGAGAGGAGATAACAGGTGAGGAGGGAGGGTTGTGGTGTTGAGAGGATGGATGGGTGAGGAGGGAGGGTTATGGTGTTGAGGGGAGGAGAGAGAATGGATGGGTGAGGAGGGAGGGTTGTGGTGTTGAGGGGAGGGGAAGGGAAGGGAGAGGAGATGACAGGTG